>NC_134826.1:232405-282072 GCF_004210375.1 Tachypleus tridentatus | reverse complement strand
AAATAAGAATAAAGGAAATAAATTAGTACCATTTTGGGGTAAGTAAGTTGAAAACTTGCCTCTTGAAATTAGCATTTCAGCTCCAGATATGGTAGAAAGGCACTAATTGATAGCATAGCAAATGAACTATACCAGTATAGCTCCCAACTGTCACTCATTCATGAAGTCTACTGTGACAATCATGTTCTACACAAACCTTTATGTGCTGCAAGGTGTACATCTGCATAAAGTAGTGCCAAGTTGTTAAATGACGTTATTACAAATCTCAAGTAAAATTGCTCTAATTTTTATTTCTTTCTATTTATTTAATACATCGTTATTTGTTACAGATTAATGGATTTAATAAAGAAACTTTAAATAAACTAAAATTAACTTTTAATTTTTTGTATCAGTATTTCAACATTACTGATAAAATATTGTAATTTATTACAAATTTTTATAATATCTGTTTAACACTTAAAGAATAGGTAGCGCGTTAATTACAAATTATTAAACAAAATATATGAAAGAGGAACTTTCTTCTAGAGTAAACATTCTTCGAGTATGTGTCAAGCTTTAGCACATGCATTATGAAAGGCTTCCAAAAGTGTGAAAAAAAAAATTATTACTTTTATTTCTAGGTTTCTTAGTGCATATTGTAAAATTACAAAATCTTAAGTATTGTTGTGCATGACATGGTTTACTGTTGTCAACAGATCAGTATGATTGTGAACTTTAACTATACAGAGCTTATAGGTAATCTGTTAACTTCATCTTGTTTCTTATTGCCTAGTAGTGAATGGACATATGTTCTTTGAGTTTCTGAAATGAAGGGATTTCATATCCAACTATCTTAAATTAAAATTCTTGTATTTGTTATAACTAGAAGAGATAAACACAAATTTAGAATTTTTATGATAATTTTTCCAGTTTTTAAATCATCACTGTACATCAGAAATGGCTTTTTTACAACACTCCAATTCATAAAGGATTTCTTTTAATTATGAAATATTCAGTTTTTTGTGTTTTCTTTAAATTGTGTTCTTTGCTGATACTACTAGTGAAGTTTTTCAGATATTTATCTTAATTTTGTGCACTTTTCCAAATAAGGTAAAACTATGAAAGTAGGTTAAACATTTTTATTTCCTTTAAGATTTTTGTTTCATTATGTTATGAAAATGATCATATAATCACAGATGCATTAAATGTTTCACTACTACATTTTCAATTACTAATCTGTCCTCATTTCATTGATTATTGAAGAGAATAATTTATACCAGTTGTTTGGTGGAAGTGCAAGTTTTAGTTATTTTATTTTTGTTTTAAAATTCAGTCATTGTAAGTAGTGCAACAAGATTGTTGCTAAATATTCAGATTCAATCTCAACTTTATTTCAAATTTTAGATGACAACTATTTAAATAAAATCATGTCACTAACAAAATATCCTAATTTTCACAACAACTACAGTCATCCAATACCATCAACTATAATGAGTTCACAGAGCTGATGAAACTAGTAAAGACTGTAACTTTGAGTGACCTTGATCCTCAACTCTCTGTTTTCGACAACATGCACATTTTCGTGGTACCAACGCTTAACCCCGAAGTTTTAACAGTGCCAAATATGCAGACTCGCATGTGTACTTCCTCAGTGTCACCTGATGGGAATATCATTTATATGGTAGGTAAATTTAATGTGACTGAAATTTAAAATTTTTTCTTGTGCATTTATATTGTTTCAGAGTTTTATATTGATGGTTTTATATTTTAATATGTTCTCAGACGTTGTGTTTTATAATGAATTTTGTAGTGGTAGCTAACAAAGATATATACCATAAACGTATGTCATGGTACTAGGCAAGTCACTATTATGTGTGTGTTGGTGTTGTCTAATCAGTTACAGCTTCTTTAACGCTGCTTTCAAGATGACTACTATATAAGCAGAATGAAGCAGTATGAAGTCCTTTTATTTAAAATGTTTTACTAGGACCTTCTATTATGTATAGTCACTACTGCTATTTGAGCTATATGTTAATTACTTGGAGACTATTTTGCAAGATGTACTTATAAATGGAAGTATATAAAACATTAGGTTTTAATATACCTAATATGCAGACCTAATATACCTAACAAGTTCTTGTAAGTAGGATTCATGGAAAAATATTTCATGATGTAATATTAATTTATTAATTTTAAGAAAATTTAAAAGTGCTGTGTATGCCATTTTATATTAATTAGTAAGATAAAATAGTAACTTGGCTTACCTATGAAACATTGAAGGCTTTTGCTGTAAACAAAACATGACTGATAATTTCTTATTGTCTTTTACATGATGCAGCATATGCATTACCCATAATTCTCCAACCTCCTACCTTTCATGCGAAGTCGCTACACATGTGATGTGATAGGGAATCTTGCATAAACTCTATTTCCCAACATTAATTTATATTTTTGTTTTGACATTCTTGCTGTTATCTTTACTGTGATTTTATTTGTTATGCAACTATTGGTACAAGTCATGAAGATTCCTAATTTGCATTACACATCATTTTATTCTATTTATTTTTATAATGATTGATTTCTTGCTCACACCTAATCACCTTTAGAATATGAAGAGCTGATATTGTCTGTTATAATCTCCTGATGACTTTTCTACTGGTCTTTTGTTTGCTCTCAGATATGCTCTGTATTTACCCTACTGAACATGCTTCAGTTCTGTCTGTGGGTGCTTGTCATATGAAATGTTTTCTGCATTTGAATCTTACTTCTTCCACATTCTTATAATACTGAGGTTGCAGATGCTTTTTAAACTAGTTTTGTATACATACACTTCATGTTCCTCTTTCCTTTCTAAGTTTTTTTACTTTTATAATAATAAATTATTATAAAAGTATTATAATTATTATAATAATTATTAAAATTATTATAATAAGTATTAGTGAGAAGAGATTTTACTTTGTCCCATCATTATCATTTTCTACTCTATATTGTTATAATTGTTATATTTATATAATTGTTATAATTTTTTAAGACATTCTTCTCTTTTACCATTACTAGCTGTTCTCATTATTATTTTACTAACAATCACGCATACACAGTTTATTATCTTTACCATCTATGGGTCTTACTGCTATTGCTTCAATTATCCCTTGACTCTGTTGCCTATTGAGCTGTGTTAGAGTATTCATTTTTTAAAGAGATAACAGAATGTACAAGTTTGTAGACAGCTTGAATCGGTAAGGAGGAAACCTTTATTAGAGATGTATATGCAGTATGAAATATAGAAGTTACAAGTCTGTTGGGAACTATTTTTAGTAGTTTATAAAGTATTGCAGATAGATATACAAGTGTGTTGGGCTAAGGATTCTTGTACAGTAGGTGTCTATGATTTGTTGGTGATAAATTTGACAATAAAGGAACAGCATGCACTCCACTTGTTTTAAAATAAATATATTATATATATGCGTATATACAAACATTATTTACTCTATGGAGATCATTGTTGTATCTTAAACACTGTACAGTTTGCTTCATGTCAAAACCCTGTTTAGGCTAGTTCAGTTACTTTACAATTCTATTATTTTCTCTTTTATCTGTAAAATTAATTTATACTGTGTGAGTTACTGCAGTTGTATCTTGAACTTCATTAATTTTCTGGCTTTTGTCAAAGTCTACACAAGTGGATTCAATTAGTTTGAAACATCCTTTGACAAGACAAATTATTCTACTTAACCCTTTCAAACTGTTAATCTGGCTCTAGAATATCAATCTTTAGGCCATTAACTCCCACAACAGTTAACTTTGTTTTCTAACATTTCTGTCACTGATATTCTTTTCACATGACTTATGCTCTGTTTCCATTTGTCTGGTTGCAGGTATTTATACATCTATAGGCCTCTAGAAATTTCCATAGCCTCTACATGAATAAATTGCAAACACAAAATTAATTAATTAATAATGTTATCTATGCCAAACAGTCTTTCATATCTGACAAAACTGTTTATAAATTATTTTTTAAAAAGTGAATTTATCATTATCAGATTGTGTGTGTGTGTGAATCTTCAAAAAAAGAAAAATGGAACCTCTTCGTTTTTGTTAATTTTGATATTTCACTTTAACTTGTTTCCCTTTAATTGATAGTTTGCTGGTCAACAGAAGTTAATATGGTTTTAGGACTTCATTTTCATTCTGGTCATCATTCGTTTCTAGGGTCTTGCATGTGCATTTTTTATTTATGCTCACTAAAGCTATTCATACTTTTAGTATGGCCTAGTGTGGATCTTTGACTCATTCATTGATGGTTTTTTTCTGGGTGACTTCTCTGTTTCAGTTTTTGTTAGTCATTTCAGAGTTTTGTTAATCTGTAGAATCTTTCCCTTTGTGTTTCTTGGGTTCATCAAATTCTTTGCTTTGATATTCTGTTCATCATTGAAATTTGATTGGTTTTGAATCTGGTAGTTCCAAAACTTTTTCCACAAAATGGGGATATTTGTGATGTACGTTTTCATTGGAGTTCCACTCTCATCACTTACTGGTGTCAAAAAAAAACAGGAGATTTGGAGATTGATCTGCTTAATCCTGTGAATGTCTTATGAAAGTTCCTTCATCAAAGTTTTGAATAATGAATACAAATGCTTATTTACACATTCTGATTCACCCATCTTCATTATTTTAGTTATTGTAGTTATTTGTCAGTTCCTATTCCTCTCTTTTCAGACTGATTTCAATAATGTGTAGTCACAGCATTAGCTATTCTTCTACATGCATGCACGCCTTACACACCACACAAAATTTAGACATATTCAGTATTTCTCTAGATGGGACCTAAAATCCTATTTGCCTTAAAGCTAGCAACAGCACACTATTTGGATGGCTTTAGCTATTACACCAAGATCTGTTTTCTTCATAATACTTAAGATTACTCCCATCTAAGTTATACTTAATTCGTATTTGGATAACCCACAAGCATTATCATACACTTATTGTAATTTGAAATCATCTGCCATGATCCTTTTGTAAATCAGCAGCATCCTCTTCACAGCTAGCAACACCTAAGACCTTAATATAATTTGCAAGTTTAACTAATTTATTGTCTACGCCATTGTTGCAAGTCAAAAGAGAAGGTTCCAAAGATTAAGCCTTGAGGTGTACCCCATGTGTAACATTAATCCAATTGACTGAGCTCCATTTGTAACAGTCCTCTGCTTTCTGTCATCTAGCCACTCTTCTATCCAATTTATTAATTTCCACACCTATAGAAATAATTTTTTGATTTTTTTTTTTAATACAACTTTTATATTGCACTTGGTAAAATACTTTCTTAAAACCCAGATGTACCAAATCTACACCCTGATTCTCATCTACATTAGGACTAATGGGTCTGTTATTACTGGGACAGTTTTTATCACCCTCTTGAAAAGAGGAGTTACTACATTAGTTTACTGTGGTACCTGCCTGCTCTTCAAGGACCAACAATAAATAATAAGTGACTCATATATGCAGTCTTTAATTTCCTTCAAATACCATGGGGAAGTATTATCTCGCTTTTTTAAACTTTCAAATTTTTCTTAACTAGCTCAAAATTAATGCATTCACCTTGTATGATCTCATTTCCATTTATCAACTGTTCGTGATGTGGAATACTGTTTAAATCATTTTGTAAAACCAGAAGAATATGCAAAAATTTAATAACCTAATCATATCATAATCATCAAATTCTAGCCTTTCTTTATATCCTTCAAGACTCCTACCCCATTATATTTTGTGTACCCTTAATGTACTTAAAGAAATCTTTACTGTTAATTTTACATTTTCAGCCAACCTTTTCTCAAACATCTGTTTTAATGTCCTGATTTTTGTTTTATAAACTTTCTAGATCTTCTATAATCTTTTAATACTCCTGTTACACCAGTCAATTTAAATTACTTAAATTTATATTGTTTTCTTTAATTTATCTCTTAAACTCTTTGTAAGCCAACCTGTCTTTACTTGCAGCTACTCCCTATTTTGTTAGAAGGAATATCTTGAATCTTTAAAACATTTCTGCATCTGATCAGATAATTGTTCTGGCTTTTCTTCAAAATTTGTATTTTGAAACTTGTAATCATATTATCGTTATTCCTAATCTTCGTGAGGCAGCAAAACCTCAAACCTAATACAACAATGATCATTTGCACTCAGTTTCCACCTTTCTCAATTAAATATATATTTAAAGTTAACAATAGACCTAAAATAGCATTTTTTTTTTTTCTAGTGGGTGGTTTGACTAATTGTTGGAAAAAACCCATCCTGGACATTTTCCATGAACCATTCATTCTTCTGGTTTGACTCTAGCATTTCCAAATCTATATGCCTGAAATTATGACTTCTTTAACAGTTGGAATCTTAATCTCATTGTAAAGTTTCTCACTAAATTAATCAGTATCATTTGGTAGTCTGTAATAATTTTCTCACTTGAAGCCTTTTCTCTTTATATACACTAATAGAAAACACAAGTGGATACAATCTTCTTGCCATTATCTTTGATGTTCTCAAAATTCAACATGATCTAACTCACATTTTACATATAAAGCCACTCCTCTCTCTCTCTTTAATACTCTATTCCTATTAAATAACCTGTAACCCTGTATTTCAAAGTAGTTTGTCATCAGAATCATCTACATTTAACCATGTTTCAGTTATTCCCATTATATCAAAATCCACCATTTCTACTAGTGTTCTAAAGTCCTCTGTTTTATTTCTTGTACTTGTAGCATTACAATAGTAACAAGTAAGCTTATTCTTATAACTACTTTTATATTGATTTTCTGTGCTAAACTTTTAAGTTTCTCTTATTCATTTTGTATTTAGCTTTTCTTACTTCCACCACTATCTAGTCCTAGTTTAAAACTTCCCTTACAGCTGAGTTAATAGCCTTAAGAAACAAGCCAGCTCCTACCCTATTTTAATGTAAACCATTCATTCCAAAAATCTCCTTTCTTTCATTGAACTGATTCCATAAGTCTATATAGCCAATCTGCTCATCTTTACATACTAACCCAAGCCTACCATTTAGTCCTAGTGACCTACTTATGGGTTCAATCCAACAGTTAATTTTTGCAGTATCTCTGACAAAATTAAGTTATGAATTATTTCTTTAAATGCCTTTATCAACCCCTTGTACTTATTAGCTTCTCTGACCTATTCTTCCCTACATCATTAGTTCCTACATGCACTACAAAAATTGCATTTCTGCTAGCTCTTTTTATCAAAACTCCTGCTCTCTCAGTTATATCCTCCATCTTTGTCACTGGGTAGTATAATCTGATTCTTTTCTCCGTATTTACACCAAAGACTACTTTATCTACGGGCCTCTTTATCATCATACTTCTCCACCCCTTATTTTCAGGGTAAGTTTGCCTGGTTTGAATATTACATTTTGAAAATTCGTTTATCTCTGAAAAACTTTCCATCTCCCCATAGCTAAATTTTCATCATTAGCTAGCAGGAAGATAGTCTAGCAAATTTTGCTTGTTCATTAAGTCTCATGACTTACTGTGTAAGCATCAGGATATCAGAGAATTATGAGTAAGTACTGTGCAACATGTAAATGATGTTCTGAAATGCTTAGTGCACTATTTTGCACCATTTTTCTAAAAATGGAAAAAAATCTGAATATATATTTTATCGGATATTTTAAGTAACTCGTAAATATTGTAACGTAACAATTAAATCAATGTTTATTGAAATAAGAACTGAAGTGTTATAGTACCATCCTTGTTACATTCTATACTTTAGTCATTTTATTACAATTGCTGAAAGAATTTTTAATCAAACTTCCAAAATCTCATCATTTTTGCATATTGTCATATGTGTCAGCTTTAAATAATCTGTGTACTTGAGTGTAAAGTTTCTGTATGAGTTTAATTTGGCATGTTCTTTCATGTTTTTGTTGAATATTCATTTTATTTATTATTTTATTTTAGACTGTTCTACATACCAGATGTCCTGATGTTTTATTTTACTCTCAGTGAACCTTCATACCTATAGAACTGTAAGTTTAGTTAGTTAATTTTATATTATTTTGAACAAAGTTTTTATTGTTTGTTTTAAATATGAATCTTTATCAGAAATAGTTTGGTTACATTTTTAAATAGTTACACTCAGGAGCATAATCATTATTCTTTTCCTGAATGTTTGAAATATCTATTTTTATGTTGGCATATTACATCACAAATTATAGTGATTTGGATAAATTACTACACTAACTTATTGAGTAATGTAATGAATAGCATGTGTGTCATTTGTTTTCATGAGTTTTTATTTTACAAGATAGTTGGGTAGAGTTTTATATGGTTATGGGATGGGATAGGTTTCTGTAAACACTTTATTCTGTGAGACAATTCTACTTATAAAAAGGCTTTCATTAGTTTATCTAAAATGACAATGATTGTAAAAATTCAGTGAAAAAATGAATTATTCTTAAAGATATAAATAAATACGCGATCATCTAACAAAGTATATATATATATAATGTATGTATGTATATATATGAAGTGTTGATATAAATACACATACTATCAAATATATATATATATATATAATGTATATATGGAATTTCCTAAAAGACATGATTATGTAGCTATATTCATTACATATATTACAGAAAGTATATAATTCTGTTTACCATATCTCCAGTTATTATATTAAAAAAAGAACTCTATATGTGTAACACTTGATATTGTTAAAATCTTTATTCATTATTGTTTAAAAAATAGATGAAATTATTACAAAAATTATTAGATAATTGTCATTTCTTGTAGAATTGGAAAAGTTTATTATAAGCAATAAAAAAAATTGTAACATTCAAGTAATGATATCTTTGGTATTAATGTCTATAATTTAAAAATAAGAAAAGATTGCTCTTTATTGTAACAAACTTTTGGTAAAAGTAATCTACACATCATATCTATATAGGATAATATATAGGTGAAGTTGTACTTCAAGACAGAGGAGTGTTACTTTTAACAATAGGCTTTATGTGAATAGGCTTGATGCAAATATAGAAAGAAAGGACACAATTCAGATAGTAAACTTGAAGTTTTCGAGCCTTCATTAAACAGTTCAAACATGAATCCACATATTTAGAAGCTTTAGAAAAAGTTGTGCAAAGAGGTTTCAGTTTTTAGAGTGAACTACATGTAATAAGCCCTAGGTTACGGTTTTTGAGTAATAGAGTTTCTAGCATAACTTACGTTCTATTTTGTCTGTATCTATCTGATTTCTGCAACAGTTTGTTAGTTTTATTTAAATTATATAGTTTTTATTTTATTTTGTTAGGTTGATTTTGTTGTTGTTTTATCATAAATTCTTGCATGTGGTTTTTTATGTGGTTGGTTGTATATATGTTAGGTTATGGGAATAGCCATATATTGTATGATCAACAAACTTAGCTTCTTTTTCTTTTTTTTCCCATGCTTTTAGAATTTGTGTCTTGTGTTCAGACACCATGTGGAAGAAAACCATACACCTAACAGGCCAAATGTTCGTGTTTTAGCTGTTCAGTCCATGGTGGAAGATTTTGTAAATGGTTGTTGCTATCATTTATGGACTGGAATTGTTAGTTAAACGATATCTTTCTCTCCCAGGTTAATAAAGCAAAACAGATGTACTATGAAATATCACGTTATGTGAGTTGAAATAAAATACTGAAATAAATTTTCTTTAATTATATGTATTAATAAAATAACATACAGAAAATAATAGGATTTGGAAGGGTAATGTTCTTATATTTGAATGGTCATTATATACTACATTTTGCTACATTTAATGAATTAAAGTTGCAGGTGTTCAAAGAGGTTAGAAATTACAAGTTATGTCATGTAACTAATAATTGTGTTCTTAATAATTACAGAAGATCCAAACTAGTTTTACTTTAAAATATATCAGGTTGTTAATAAGTGGCCAAGAAGGTTCAATGTGAGAATTAATCAGAACTACTTTAAAATAACTTAGGATATTCAGAATAGTTTGATTGGTAGAATAGTTGTAGATTAGTTAACTATAGGCTTTACATAATTTGGTTGGTAAAAATCTACAGGTTATTTAAAACAATTTTATAAGAGTTTTCAAATTGTTTTTGTTAGAAACTTAATTTCTAAAACATTTTATATCTGATGGGATATACTTTTTTATTAATATGTAACAATGATTTTTAGAAATCTGTGAATTAAACAATAAAATGCATGGGCTAGTAATGTGTAAACTTTAGAAAAAACTATTTAAAAATTCAATAACTGGATTCAGTATTGTTATGTATATTTCTTTTCTTTTCTTACCAGTTTTCTCTACCTGTATATATCATTTTTGATGCACATACTGTAAAGAAATGTCATGTATTTCCTTTTAAACTCAAGCTATTAGGATCTGAATTTTGATAAATAAACCTATTATGATGAGTGTTAAACATGTTGCATAAAAATTATATTTACAGTTAAAATAAAGTTTTATGATAATAAAGTATGTTTTCTAATTCATATTATGCTTCTTATCACACATTACTTATGTTTGAAATCTGGTCTGAATGCTAACCAATGGTGAAACATAAATAAAAGTGTTCAATATTTTGATTTTTTCCTTAATTTAATTGAAGGATTTGAAGAGTACAAGTTCTATGGAAAAGCAGAGGATTTACATAGTAATAGGTCAATTTTAGTACCAGCACTTTATCACTGATTTTATACTGGTTCTAGATATAAGTATTTGTATGCAATATATATTTTTTAAGCTTCTGTGGAAAAAGTTCAAATCTGCATATTGTGTGTGTGTGTGTGTTGTGAACATACCAGTAAAATAATGCTCTATGTATGTGTAAGTAATATCTGTTTGAAATGTATTATAAAAAAATCTGTCATACTTGTGAAAAACATAGAATGTATATTTGCTAATATCTGTATCATATATTTCACAATATAACTTTCTGGCTATAAATAGTTTGTTATAACGCACATGCACACTTTATATACTTTTGTAATCAAACGTTTTACTCTGAAAATTTGCTTTACTATACGTATTTCATTCCTGTGCTTGTCCTTTAAAGCCATCTGTACTTCTCTTTAAACTATTACAATAATTAGATGACAATTTAAGGCATCTTAACCATTCAATTGGTCTCAGATTATTTAGGAAAATAGTATTGACTAACTGACATTCTGCTAACTAGTATAGAAGTTAATTTGAACATATATGCATGTATTCTCACTCAATATAAAATGATTGGTTGAAATTTTATTATGTATCACCTTCCAAAACAAACTAAAATTTGCTTGTGCTAAATGACTTGTAAGGTGAAAATAATTGCCATGTGGCAACTGGGTAGGAACTAAAATTTGTAAATATAGTTTAACTTGTGAAGAAATAAAGTATATATTAATTGTGTACATCTGAATTCTTTCTTCTATGCTGAAAGTTTTTCCATTTTATTTTTGATTTTTTTGTATATTATAATTATAAATTATACAACTTCAGAAATATTGTTGAGAACCTCTTTATAAAAAAAAAAATGATATTTTTTAGACTTGGTATTATTCAACACTGTAAACATTACTGAAAGTTAATTTATTGCAAGGAAAATTTTCCCCTCTTCTTGCCAGCGTTGGTAAGGAAATTTCCCCCACTTTTTGCCCCCGTTGCTAGATAAATTTTCCCCTCTTTTTGCCCACGTTACTAGGAAAATTTTCCTTTGTTCTGCCCCCATTGCTAAGGAAATTTCAACCACTCCTTGTTCGTTGTTGCTAAAGAAATTTTCCCCAATTCTTTCCCCACGTTACTAGGGAAATTTTCCTCTCTTCTTTTCCCATGTTGCTAGAGAAATTTTCCTCTTTTCTTGCCCCCGTTGCTAGGGAAATTTCCCCCACTTCTTCCTCCTCGTTCTTAGAAAAAATCCCACTTTTGCCCCTGTTGTTAGAAATTTCCTCCACTACTTGCCCCCAATTGCTAGGGAATTTTACCCACTTCTTTCCCCTGTTGCTGGGAAAATTTCTCTCGAATTCTGTTCCCCGTTGCTAGGGAATTTCCACTTCTTGCCACACGTTGTTTGGGAAATTTCACCCACTCATCCCTCCTCGTTGCTAGGGAAATTTCCCCAACCTGTAACCCTTGTTGATAGGTAAATATTCTCCTCTTCTTTCGCCACGTTGCTAAGGAATTTTCCCTCACCCCTGCCCCTGTTGCTAGTTAAAATTCCACTTCTTGCCCCTGTTGTTAGAAAATTTCCACTTTCTGCCCCTAATTGCTAGGGAATTTAACCCACTTCTGCCCACGTTGTTAGGGATATTTTTTTCTGCCACCGTTTCTAACGAAATTTCACCCACTCCTCTGCTATCTGTTGCTAGGGAAATTTCCCCACTTTTTCCCCATGTTGCTAGAAAGTTTTTCAACTCTTCTTCCCCATTGCTAGGGAAATTTCCCCCTCTTCCTGCCCCTTTGCTAGGAAATTTATCCCACTTCTTTCCCAACGTTACTAGGGAAATTTTCCCTCTCTTTTGCCTTCGTTTCTAGGGAAATTTCCCCACTTCCTTCCCCACGTTCCTAGATAAAATTCCCCACTTTTTCACCACGTTACTAGGGAGATTTTCCTCTTCTTGCCCCTATTGCTGGGAAAATTTCTCCCACTCCTGTGCTCCTATTGCTAGGAAAATTTCTCCCACTCCTTGCCACTGTTGCTAGGAAATTTCACCCACTCTTGCTCCTCGTTCCTAGGGAAATTTCCCACCTCTGTCCACCCGTTGCTTTGAAATTTCCCCCTCTTGCCCCCCTGTTGGTAAGGAAATTTCCCCCACTTCTGCCCCTTGTTGTTAGGGTAAAATTCCCACATTTTGTCCCTGTTGTTAATAAAATTTCCTGCACTAGGGAAATTGCTAGAGAACTTTACACACTTCTTGCCCTCTTGCTTGGGGTGAATGTTCCTCTGAATTCTGTTCCTCTGTTGCTTGGGAAATTTACCCCCTTCCTCTCATTGCTAGGGCCCCCACCTTGCTTGTTGAAATTTTACCCACCTTTTCTCACTGTTGCTGCGGAATTTTCTCCCCACTTGCCTCCGTTGCTAGGGTAAAATTCCTCCACTTCCTGCCCCTGTTGCTAGGGAAATTCCCACACTTTTCCCCACGTTGCAAGAGAAATTTTCCGCTCTTCTTTTCCCATGTTGCTAGAAAATTTTTCCTCCTCTTCTTGCCTCGTTACTAGGGAAATTTCACCCACCCTCTCTCCCTGTTGCTAGGAAAATTTTACTCACTTCTTCCCTGTTGCTAAGGAAATTTCACCCACTCCTCTCCCCCTCGTTGCTAGGAAATTTCTTGTAAAACGCTGAAAACTCCATTAAAACACAGTAACAACTAGGAATTTGAGACTACAAATGCTTTAAACCGGTCTAAAAGACGAATTCTTGTAAAACAGTGTAAAAACCAGTAAATTTATTCTTGTAAAATGGTAAAAACAGAGAAAAAAAACACTTTAAGAACATGTAAATTTAGTCTAGAAATGCTTAAAACTGGTCTAAAAGAACAATTCTTATAAAAATGTCAAAACAGCAAAAAAACACTTTAAGAACATGCAAATTTATACTAGAAATGCTTAAAACTGGTCTAAAAGAACAATTCTTATAAAATGGTGAAAACAGCAGAAAAACACTTTAAGAACATGCAAATTTATACTAGAAATGCTTAAAACTGGTCTAAAAAAACAATTCTTGTAAAACTGTGTAAAAACCAGAAAATTTATTCTTGTAAAATGGTAAAAACAGCAATAAGACACTTTAAGAACATGCAAATTTCGACTAGAAATGATTAAAACTAATCTAAAAGAACAATTCTTATAAAAAGATGAAACAGCAGAAAAAACACTTTAAAAACCAGCAAATTGACACAAAAAACGATTAAAACCGGTCTCAAAGACGAATTCTTGGAAAACGGTGAAAACCCCATTAAAACACAGTAACATCTAGGAATTTGAGACTACAAATGCTTTAAACCGGTCTAAAAGACGAATTCTTGTAAAACAGTGTAAAAACCAGTAAATTTATTCTTCTAAAATGGTAAAAACAGCAAAAAAACACTTTAAGATCATTTAAATTTCGAATAGAAATGCTTAAAATTAGTCTAAAAGAACAATTTTTATAAAATGGTGAAAACAGCAGAAAAACACTTTAAAAACCAGCAAATTGACACACAAAACGATTAAAACCGATCTAAAACACGAATTCTTCTAAAACAGTGTAAAAACTAGTAAATTTATTCTTGTAAAATGGTAAAAACAGAGAAAAACACTTTAAGAACATGCAAATTTCGACTAGAAATGCTTAAAACTAATCTAAAAGAACAATTCTTATAAAAAGGTGAAACAGCAGAAAAACACTTTAAAAACGAGCAAATTGACACAAAAAACGATTAAAACTGGTCTCAAAGACGAATTCTTGTAAAACGCTAAAAACTCCATTAAAACACAGTAACAACTAGGAATTTGAGAATTCTTGTAAAACAGAGTAAAAACCAGTAAATTTATTCTTGTAAAATGGTAATAAAGAGAGAAAAAACACTTTAAGAACATGTAAATTTAGTCTAGAAATGCTTAAAACTGGTCTAAAAGAACAATTCTTGTAAAACTGTAAAAAAACACTTTAAGATCATTTAAATTTCGACTAGAAATGCTTAAAATTGGTCTAAAAGAACAATTTTTATAAAATGGTGAAAACAGCAGAAAAACACTTTAAAAACCAGCAAATTGACACACAAAACGATTAAAACCGATCTAAAAGACGAATTCTTCTAAAACAGTGTAAAAACTAGTAAATTTATTCTTGTAAAATGGTAAAAACAGAAAAAAACGCTTTAAGAACATGCAAATTTCGACTAGAAATGCTTAAAACTAATCTAAAAGAATAATTCTTATAAAAAGGTAAAACAGCAGAAAAACACTTTAAAAACGAGCAAATTGACACAAAAAACGATTAAAACCGATCTCAAAGACGAATTCTTGTAAAACAGTGAAAACTCCATTAAAACACAGTAACAACTAGGAATTTGAGACTACAAATGCTTTAAACCGGTCTAAAAGACGAATTCTTGTAAAACAGTGTAAAAACCAGTAAATTTATTCTTGTAAAATGGTAAAAAACAGAGAAAACACTTTAAGAACAGTAAATTTATACTAGAAATGCTTAAAACTGTAAAAGAAAATGTAAAACTGTGTAAAACCAGAAAATTTATTCTTGTAAAATGGTAAAAACAGCAAAAACACTTTAAGAACATGTAAATTTAGACTAGAAATGCTTAAAACTGTTCTAAAAGAACAATTCTTGTAAAATGGTGAATACAGCAGAAAAACACTTTAAAAACCAGCAAATAGACACAAAAAACGATTAAAACCGATCTAAAAGACGAATTCTTGTAAAACAGTGTAAAAACTACTAAATTTATTTTTCTAAAATGGTAAAAACAGAAAAAATCACTTTAAGAACATGTAAATTTAAACTAGAAATGCTTAAAACTTGTCTAAAAGAACAATTCTTGTAAAACTGTGAAAACAGCAAAAAACACTTTAAGAACATGCAAATTTCGACTAGAAATGCTTAAAACTAATCTAAAAGAACAATTCTTATAAAAAGGTGAAACAGCAGAAAAACCCTTTAAAAACCAGCAAATTGACACAAAAAACGATTAAAACCGATCTAAAACACGAATTCTTCTAAAACAGTGTAAAAACTAGTAAATTTATTCTTGTAAAATGGTAAAAACAGAGAAAAACACTTTAAGAACATGCAAATTTCGACTAGAAATGCTTAAAACTAATCTAAAAGAACAATTCTTATAAAAAGGTGAAACAGCAGAAAAACACTTTAAAAACGAGCAAATTGACACAAAAAACGATTAAAACTGGTCTCAAAGACGAATTCTTGTAAAACGCTAAAAACTCCATTAAAACACAGTAACAACTAGGAATTTGAGAATTCTTGTAAAACAGAGTAAAAACCAGTAAATTTATTCTTCTAAAATGGTAATAAAGAGAGAAAAAACACTTTAAGAACATGTAAATTTAGTTTAGAAATGCTTAAAACTGGTCTAAAAGAACAATTCTTGTAAAACTGTAAAAAAACACTTTAAGATCATTTAAATTTCGACTAGAAATGCTTAAAATTGGTCTAAAAGAACAATTTTTATAAAATGGTGAAAACAGCAGAAAAACACTTTAAAAACCAGCAAATTGACACACAAAACGATTAAAACCGATCTAAAAGACGAATTCTTCTAAAACAGTGTAAAAACTAGTAAATTTATTCTTGTAAAATGGTAAAAACAGAAAAAAACGCTTTAAGAACATGCAAATTTCGACTAGAAATGCTTAAAACTAATCTAAAAGAATAATTCTTATAAAAAGGTAAAACAGCAGAAAAACACTTTAAAAACGAGCAAATTGACATGAAAAAAACGATTAAAACCGATCTCAAAGACGAATTCTTGTAAAACAGTGAAAACTCCATTAAAACACAGTAACAACTAGGAATTTGAGACTACAAATGCTTTAAACCGGTCTAAAAGACGAATTCTTGTAAAACAGTGTAAAAACCAGTAAATTTATTCTTGTAAAATGGTAAAAACAGAGAAAAACACTTTAAGAACATGTAAATTTATACTAGAAATGCTTAAAACTGTTCTAAAAGAACAATTCTTGTAAAATGGTGAATACAGCAGTTAAAGTGTTTTTTTGCTGTTTTTACCATTTTACAAGAATAAATTTACTGGTTTTTACACTGTTTTACAAGAATTCGTCTTTTAGACCGGTTTTAATAGTTTTTTGTGTCAATTTGCTGGTTTTTAAAGTGTTTTTCTGCTGTTTTCACCATTTTATAAGAATTGTTCTTTTAGACCAGTTTTAAGCGTTTCTAGTCGAAATTTACATGTGTTTTTTGCTGTTTTTACCATTTTACAAGAATAAATTTACTGGTTTTTACACTGTTTTACAAGAATTCGTCTTTTAGACCGGTTTTAATAGTTTTTTGTGTCAATTTGCTGGTTTTTAAAGTGTTTTTCTGCTGTTTTCACCATTTTATAAGAATTGTTCTTTTAGACCAGTTTTAAGCGTTTCTAGTCGAAATTTACATGATCTTAAAGTGTTTTTTTGCTGTTTTACCATTTTACAAGAATAAATTTACTGGTTTTTACACTGTTTTACAAGAATTCGTCTTTTAGACCGGTTTTAATAGTTTTTTGTGTCAATTTGCTGGTTTTTAAAGTGTTTTTCTGCTGTTTTCACCATTTTATAAGAATTGTTCTTTTAGACCAGTTTTAAGCGTTTCTAGTCGAAATTTACATGATCTTAAAGTCTTAAAGTGTTTTTTTTGCTGTTTTCACCATTTTACAAGAATAAATTTACTGGTTTTTACACTGTTTTACAAGAATTCGTCTTTTAGACCGGTTTTAATAGTTTTTTGTGTCAATTTGCTGGTTTTTAAAGTGTTTTTCTGCTGTTTTCACCATTTTATAAGAATTGTTCTTTTAGACCAGTTTTAAGCGTTTCTAGTCGAAATTTACATGATCTTAAAGTGTTTTTTTGCTGTTTTTACCATTTTACAAGAATAAATTTACTGGTTTTTACACTGTTTTACAAGAATTCGTCTTTTAGACCGGTTTTAATAGTTTTTTGTGTCAATTTGCTGGTTTTTAAAGTGTTTTTCTGCTGTTTTCACCATTTTATAAGAATTGTTCTTTTAGACCAGTTTTAAGCGTTTCTAGTCGAAATTTACATGATCTTAAAGTGTTTTTTTGCTGTTTTTACCATTTTACAAGAATAAATTTACTGGTTTTTACACTGTTTTACAAGAATTCGTCTTTTAGACCGGTTTTAATAGTTTTTGTGTCAATTTGCTGGTTTTTAAAGTGTTTTTCTGCTGTTTTCACCATTTTATAAGAATTGTTCTTTTAGACCAGTTTTAAGCGTTTCTAGTCGAAATTTACATGATCTTAAAGTGTTTTTTTTTGTTGTTTTACCATTTTACAAGAATAAATTTACTGGTTTTTACACTGTTTTACAAGAATTCGTCTTTTAGACCGGTTTTAATAGTTTTTTGTGTCAATTTGCTGGTTTTTAAAGTGTTTTTCTGCTGTTTTCACCATTTTATAAGAATTGTTCTTTTAGACCAGTTTTAAGCGTTTCTAGTCGAAATTTACATGATCTTAAAGTGTTTTTTTTGCTGTTTTACCATTTTACAAGAATAAATTTACTGGTTTTTACACTGTTTTACAAGAATTCGTCTTTTAGACCGGTTTTAATAGTTTTTGTGTCAATTTGCTGGTTTTAAAGTGTTTTTCTGCTGTTTTCACCATTTTATAAGAATTGTTCTTTTAGACCAGTTTTAAGCGTTTCTAGTCGAAATTTACATGATCTTAAAGTGTTTTTCTGCTGTTTTACCATTTTAGAAGAATAAATTTACTGGTTTTTACACTGTTTTACAAGAATTCGTCTTTTAGACCGGTTTTAATCGTTTTTTGTGTCAATTTGCTGGTTTTAAAGTGTTTTCTGCTGTTTTCACCATTTTATAAGAATTGTTCTTTTAGACCAGTTTTAAGCGTTTCTAGTCTGTTTTACAAGAATTCGAAATTTACATGATTTTAAAGTGTTTTTTGCTGTTTTCACCATTTTAACAATTGTTTAAATTTACTGGTTTTACACTGTTTTACAAAATTCGTCTTTTAGACCGGTTTTAATAGTTTTTTGTGTCAATTTGCTGGTTTTAAAGTGTTTTCTGCTGTTTTCACCATTTTATAAGAATTGTTCTTTTAGACCAGTTTTAAGCGTTTCTAGTCGAAATTTACATGATCTTAAAGTGTTTTTTTTGCTGTTTTACCATTTTACAAGAATAAATTTACTGGTTTTTACACTGTTTTACAAGAATTCGTCTTTTAGACCGGTTTTAATAGTTTTTGTGTCAATTTGCTGGTTTTTAAAGTGTTTTTCTGCTGTTTTCACCATTTTATAAGAATTGTTCTTTTAGACCAGTTTTAAGCGTTTCTAGTCGAAATTTACATGATCTTAAAGTGTTTTTTTGCTGTTTTTACCATTTTACAAGAATAAATTTACTGGTTTTTACACTGTTTTACAAGAATTCGTCTTTTAGACCGGTTTTAATAGTTTTTTGTGTCAATTTGCTGGTTTTTAAAGTGTTTTTCTGCTGTTTTCACCATTTTATAAGAATTGTTCTTTTAGACCAGTTTTAAGCGTTTCTAGTCGAAATTTACATGATCTTAAAGTGTTTTTTTGCTGTTTTTACCATTTTACAAGAATAAATTTACTGGTTTTTACACTGTTTTACAAGAATTCGTCTTTTAGACCGGTTTTAATAGTTTTTTTGTGTCAATTTGCTGGTTTTTAAAGTGTTTTTCTGCTGTTTTCACCATTTTATAAGAATTGTTCTTTTAGACCAGTTTTAAGCGTTTCTAGTCGAAATTTACATGATCTTAAAGTGTTTTTTTGCTGTTTTTACCATTTTACAAGAATAAATTTACTGGTTTTTACACTGTTTTACAAGAATTCGTCTTTTAGACCGGTTTTAATAGTTTTTTGTGTCAATTTGCTGGTTTTTAAAGTGTTTTTCTGCTGTTTTCACCATTTTATAAGAATTGTTCTTTTAGACCAGTTTTAAGCGTTTCTAGTCGAAATTTACATGTGTTTTTTGCTGTTTTTACCATTTTACAAGAATAAATTTACTGGTTTTTACACTGTTTTACAAGAATTCGTCTTTTAGACCGGTTTTAATAGTTTTTTGTGTCAATTTGCTGGTTTTTAAAGTGTTTTTCTGCTGTTTTCACCATTTTATAAGAATTGTTCTTTTAGACCAGTTTTAAGCGTTTCTAGTCGAAATTTACATGATCTTAAAGTGTTTTTTTGCTGTTTTACCATTTTACAAGAATAAATTTACTGGTTTTACACTGTTTTACAAGAATTCGTCTTTTAGACCGGTTTTAATAGTTTTTGTGTCAATTTGCTGGTTTTAAAGTGTTTTCTGCTGTTTTCACCATTTTATAAGAATTGTTCTTTTAGACCAGTTTTAAGCGTTTCTAGTCGAAATTTACATGATCTTAAAGTGTTTTTTTGCTGTTTTACCATTTTACAAGAATAAATTTACTGGTTTTTACACTGTTTTACAAGAATTCGTCTTTTAGACCGGTTTTAATAGTTTTTTGTGTCAATTTGCTGGTTTTTAAAGTGTTTTTCTGCTGTTTTCACCATTTTATAAGAATTGTTCTTTTAGACCAGTTTTAAGCGTTTCTAGTCGAAATTTACATGTGTTTTTTGCTGTTTTTACCATTTTACAAGAATAAATTTACTGGTTTTACACTGTTTTACAAGAACTGTCGTTTTAGACCGGTTTTAATAGTTTTTTGTGTCAATTTGCTGGTTTTTAAAGTGTTTTTCTGCTGTTTTCACCATTTTATAAGAATTGTTCTTTTAGACCAGTTTTAAGCGTTTCTAGTCGAAATTTACATGATCTTAAAGTGTTTTTTTGCTGTTTTACCATTTTACAAGAATAAATTTACTGGTTTTTACACTGTTTTACAAGAATTCGTCTTTTAGACCGGTTTTAATAGTTTTTTGTGTCAATTTGCTGGTTTTTAAAGTGTTTTTCTGCTGTTTTCACCATTTTATAAGAATTGTTCTTTTAGACCAGTTTTAAGCGTTTCTAGTCGAAATTTACATGTGTTTTTTGCTGTTTTTACCATTTTACAAGAATAAATTTACTGGTTTTTACACTGTTTTACAAGAATTCGTCTTTTAGACCGGTTTTAATAGTTTTTTGTGTCAATTTGCTGGTTTTTAAAGTGTTTTTCTGCTGTTTTCACCATTTTATAAGAATTGTTCTTTTAGACCAGTTTTAAGCGTTTCTAGTCGAAATTTACATGATCTTAAAGTGTTTTTTGCTGTTTTACCATTTTACAAGAATAAATTTACTGGTTTTACACTGTTTTACAAAATTCGTCTTTTAGACCGGTTTTAATAGTTTTTTGTGTCAATTTGCTGGTTTTAAAGTGTTTTCTGCTGTTTTCACCATTTTATAAGAATTGTTCTTTTAGACCAGTTTTAAGCGTTTCTAGTCGAAATTTACATGATCTTAAAGTGTTTTTTTGCTGTTTTACCATTTTACAAGAATAAATTTACTGGTTTTTACACTGTTTTACAAGAATTCGTCTTTTAGACCGGTTTTAATAGTTTTTTGTGTCAATTTGCTGGTTTTTAAAGTGTTTTTCTGCTGTTTTCACCATTTTATAAGAATTGTTCTTTTAGACCAGTTTTAAGCGTTTCTAGTCGAAATTTACATGATCTTAAAGTGTTTTTTTGCTGTTTTACCATTTTACAAGAATAAATTTACTGGTTTTTACACTGTTTTACAAGAATTCGTCTTTTAGACCGGTTTTAATAGTTTTTTGTGTCAATTTGCTGGTTTTTAAAGTGTTTTTCTGCTGTTTTCACCATTTTATAAGAATTGTTCTTTTAGACCAGTTTTAAGCGTTTCTAGTCGAAATTTACATGATCTTAAAGTGTTTTTTTGCTGTTTTACCATTTTACAAGAATAAATTTACTGGTTTTTACACTGTTTTACAAGAATTCGTCTTTTAGACCGGTTTTAATAGTTTTTTGTGTCAATTTGCTGGTTTTTAAAGTGTTTTTCTGCTGTTTTCACCATTTTATAAGAATTGTTCTTTTAGACCAGTTTTAAGCGTTTCTAGTCGAAATTTACATGATCTTAAAGTGTTTTTTGCTGTTTTACCATTTTACAAGAATAAATTTACTGGTTTTACACTGTTTTACAAAATTCGTCTTTTAGACCGGTTTTAATAGTTTTTTGTGTCAATTTGCTGGTTTTTAAAGTGTTTTTCTGCTGTTTTCACCATTTTATAAGAATTGTTCTTTTAGACCAGTTTTAAGCGTTTCTAGTCGAAATTTACATGATCTTAAAGTGTTTTTTTGCTGTTTTTACCATTTTACAAGAATAAATTTACTGGTTTTTACACTGTTTTACAAAATTCGTCTTTTAGACCGGTTTTAATAGTTTTTTGTGTCAATTTGCTGGTTTTTAAAGTGTTTTTCTGCTGTTTTCACCATTTTATAAGAATTGTTCTTTTAGACCAGTTTTAAGCGTTTCTAGTCGAAATTTACATGATCTTAAAGTGTTTTTTTGCTGTTTTTACCATTTTACAAGAATAAATTTACTGGTTTTTACACTGTTTTACAAGAATTCGTCTTTTAGACCGGTTTTAATAGTTTTTTGTGTCAATTTGCTGGTTTTTAAAGTGTTTTTCTGCTGTTTTCACCATTTTATAAGAATTGTTCTTTTAGACCAGTTTTAAGCGTTTCTAGTCGAAATTTACATGATCTTAAAGTGGGTTTTTACACTGTTTTACAAGAATTCGTCTTTTAGACCGGTTTTAATAGTTTTTTGTGTCAATTTGCTGGTTTTTAAAGTGTTTTTCTGCTGTTTTCACCATTTTATAAGAATTGTTCTTTTAGACCAGTTTTAAGCGTTTCTAGTCGAAATTTACATGATCTTAAAGTGTTTTTTTGCTGTTTTTACCATTTTACAAGAATAAATTTACTGGTTTTTACACTGTTTTACAAGAATTCGTCTTTTAGACCGGTTTTAATAGTTTTTTGTGTCAATTTGCTGGTTTTTAAAGTGTTTTTCTGCTGTTTTCACCATTTTATAAGAATTGTTCTTTTAGACCAGTTTTAAGCGTTTCTAGTCGAAATTTACATGATCTTAAAGTGTTTTTTTGCTGTTTTACCATTTTACAAGAATAAATTTACTGGTTTTTACACTGTTTTACAAGAATTCGTCTTTTAGACCGGTTTTAATAGTTTTTTGTGTCAATTTGCTGGTTTTTAAAGTGTTTTTCTGCTGTTTTCACCATTTTATAAGAATTGTTCTTTTAGACCAGTTTTAAGCGTTTCTAGTCGAAATTTACATGATCTTAAAGTGTTTTTTTGCTGTTTTTACCATTTTACAAGAATAAATTTACTGGTTTTTACACTGTTTTACAAGAATTCGTCTTTTAGACCGGTTTTAATAGTTTTTTGTGTCAATTTGCTGGTTTTTAAAGTGTTTTCTGCTGTTTTCACCATTTTATAAGAATTGTTCTTTTAGACCAGTTTTAAGCGTTTCTAGTCAGAAATTTACATGATCTTAAAGTGTTTTTTTGCTGTTTTACCATTTTACAAGAATAAATTTACTGGTTTTTACACTGTTTTACAAGAATTCGTCTTTTAGACCGGTTTTAATAGTTTTTTGTGTCAATTTGCTGGTTTTTAAAGTGTTTTTCTGCTGTTTTCACCATTTTATAAGAATTGTTCTTTTAGACCAGTTTTAAGCGTTTCTAGTCGAAATTTACATGATCTTAAAGTGTTTTTTTGCTGTTTTTACCATTTTACAAGAATAAATTTACTGGTTTTTACACTGTTTTACAAAATTCGTCTTTTAGACCGGTTTTAATAGTTTTTTGTGTCAATTTGCTGGTTTTAAAGTGTTTTCTGCTGTTTTCACCATTTTATAAGAATTGTTCTTTTAGACCAGTTTTAAGCGTTTCTAGTCGAAATTTACATGATCTTAAAGTGTTTTTTTGCTGTTTTTACCATTTTACAAGAATAAATTTACTGGTTTTTACACTGTTTTACAAGAATTCGTCTTTTAGACCGGTTTTAATAGTTTTTTGTGTCAATTTGCTGGTTTTTAAAGTGTTTTTCTGCTGTTTTCACCATTTTATAAGAATTGTTCTTTTAGACCAGTTTTAAGCGTTTCTAGTCGAAATTTACATGTGTTTTTTGCTGTTTTTACCATTTTACAAGAATAAATTTACTGGTTTTTACACTGTTTTACAAGAATTCGTCTTTTAGACCGGTTTTAATAGTTTTTTGTGTCAATTTGCTGGTTTTTAAAGTGTTTTTCTGCTGTTTTCACCATTTTATAAGAATTGTTCTTTTAGACCAGTTTTAAGCGTTTCTAGTCGAAATTTACATGATCTTAAAGTGTTTTTTTGCTGTTTTACCATTTTACAAGAATAAATTTACTGGTTTTTACACTGTTTTACAAGAATTCGTCTTTTAGACCGGTTTTAATAGTTTTTTGTGTCAATTTGCTGGTTTTTAAAGTGTTTTTCTGCTGTTTTCACCATTTTATAAGAATTGTTCTTTTAGACCAGTTTTAAGCGTTTCTAGTCGAAATTTACATGATCTTAAAGTGTTTTTTTGCTGTTTTACCATTTTACAAGAATAAATTTACTGGTTTTTACACTGTTTTACAAGAATTCGTCTTTTAGACCGGTTTTAATAGTTTTTTGTGTCAATTTGCTGGTTTTTAAAGTGTTTTTCTGCTGTTTTCACCATTTTATAAGAATTGTTCTTTTAGACCAGTTTTAAGCGTTTCTAGTCGAAATTTACATGTGTTTTTTGCTGTTTTTACCATTTTACAAGAATAAATTTACTGGTTTTTACACTGTTTTACAAGAATTCGTCTTTTAGACCGGTTTTAATCGTTTTTTGTGTCAATTTGCTGGTTTTAAAGTGTTTTCTGCTGTTTTTTCCCATTTTATAAGAATTGTTCTTTTAGACCAGTTTTAAGCGTTTCTAGTCGAAATTTACATGATCTTAAAGTGTTTTTTTGCTGTTTTACCATTTTACAAGAATAAATTTACTGGTTTTTACACTGTTTTACAAGAATTCGTCTTTTAGACCGGTTTTAATAGTTTTTTGTGTCAATTTGCTGGTTTTTAAAGTGTTTTTCTGCTGTTTTCACCATTTTATAAGAATTGTTCTTTTAGACCAGTTTTAAGCGTTTCTAGTCGAAATTTACATGATCTTAAAGTGTTTTTTTGCTGTTTTACCATTTTACAAGAATAAATTTACTGGTTTTTACACTGTTTTACAAGAATTCGTCTTTTAGACCGGTTTTAATAGTTTTTTGTGTCAATTTGCTGGTTTTTAAAGTGTTTTTCTGCTGTTTTCACCATTTTATAAGAATTGTTCTTTTAGACCAGTTTTAAGCGTTTCTAGTCGAAATTTACATGATCTTAAAGTGTTTTTTTGCTGTTTTACCATTTTACAAGAATAAATTTACTGGTTTTTACACTGTTTTACAAGAATTCGTCTTTTAGACCGGTTTTAATAGTTTTTTGTGTCAATTTGCTGGTTTTTAAAGTGTTTTTCTGCTGTTTTCACCATTTTATAAGAATTGTTCTTTTAGACCAGTTTTAAGCGTTTCTAGTCGAAATTTACATGATCTTAAAGTGTTTTTTTGCTGTTTTACCATTTTACAAGAATAAATTTACTGGTTTTTACACTGTTTTACAAGAATTCGTCTTTTAGACCGGTTTTAATAGTTTTTTGTGTCAATTTGCTGGTTTTTAAAGTGTTTTTCTGCTGTTTTCACCATTTTATAAGAATTGTTCTTTTAGACCAGTTTTAAGCGTTTCTAGTCGAAATTTACATGATCTTAAAGTGTTTTTTTGCTGTTTTTACCATTTTACAAGAATAAATTTACTGGTTTTTACACTGTTTTACAAGAATTCGTCTTTTAGACCGGTTTTAATAGTTTTTTGTGTCAATTTGCTGGTTTTTAAAGTGTTTTTCTGCTGTTTTCACCATTTTATAAGAATTGTTCTTTTAGACCAGTTTTAAGCGTTTCTAGTCGAAATTTACATGATCTTAAAGTGGGTTTTTACACTGTTTTACAAGAATTCGTCTTTTAGACCGGTTTTAATAGTTTTTTGTGTCAATTTGCTGGTTTTTAAAGTGTTTTTCTGCTGTTTTCACCATTTTATAAGAATTGTTCTTTTAGACCAGTTTTAAGCGTTTCTAGTCGAAATTTACATGATCTTAAAGTGTTTTTTTGCTGTTTTACCATTTTACAAGAATAAATTTACTGGTTTTTACACTGTTTTACAAGAATTCGTCTTTTAGACCGGTTTTAATAGTTTTTTGTGTCAATTTGCTGGTTTTTAAAGTGTTTTTCTGCTGTTTTCACCATTTTATAAGAATTGTTCTTTTAGACCAGTTTTTTGTTTCTAGTCGAAATTTACATGATCTTAAAGTGTTTTTTTGCTGTTTTTACCATTTTACAAGAATAAATTTACTGGTTTTTACACTGTTTTACAAGAATTCGTCTTTTAGACCGGTTTTAATAGTTTTTTGTGTCAATTTGCTGGTTTTTAAAGTGTTTTTCTGCTGTTTTCACCATTTTATAAGAATTGTTCTTTTAGACCAGTTTTAAGCGTTTCTAGTCGAAATTTACATGATCTTAAAGTGTTTTTTTGCTGTTTTACCATTTTACAAGAATAAATTTACTGGTTTTTACACTGTTTTACAAGAATTCGTCTTTTAGACCGGTTTTAATAGTTTTTTGTGTCAATTTGCTGGTTTTTAAAGTGTTTTTCTGCTGTTTTCACCATTTTATAAGAATTGTTCTTTTAGACCAGTTTTAAGCGTTTCTAGTCGAAATTTACATGATCTTAAAGTGTTTTTTTGCTGTTTTTACCATTTTACAAGAATAAATTTACTGGTTTTTACACTGTTTTACAAGAATTCGTCTTTTAGACCGGTTTTAATAGTTTTTTGTGTCAATTTGCTGGTTTTTAAAGTGTTTTTCTGCTGTTTTCACCATTTTATAAGAATTGTTCTTTTAGACCAGTTTTAAGCGTTTCTAGTCGAAATTTACATGTGTTTTTTGCTGTTTTTACCATTTTACAAGAATAAATTTACTGGTTTTTACACTGTTTTACAAGAATTCGTCTTTTAGACCGGTTTTAATAGTTTTTTGTGTCAATTTGCTGGTTTTTAAAGTGTTTTTCTGCTGTTTTCACCATTTTATAAGAATTGTTCTTTTAGACCAGTTTTAAGCGTTTCTAGTCGAAATTTACATGATCTTAAAGTGTTTTTTTGCTGTTTTTACCATTTTACAAGAATAAATTTACTGGTTTTTACACTGTTTTACAAGAATTCGTCTTTTAGACCGGTTTTAATAGTTTTTTGTGTCAATTTGCTGGTTTTTAAAGTGTTTTTCTGCTGTTTTCACCATTTTATAAGAATTGTTCTTTTAGACCAGTTTTAAGCGTTTCTAGTCGAAATTTACATGATCTTAAAGTGTTTTTTTGCTGTTTTTACCATTTTACAAGAATAAATTTACTGGTTTTTACACTGTTTTACAAGAATTCGTCTTTTAGACCGGTTTTAATAGTTTTTTGTGTCAATTTGCTGGTTTTTAAAGTGTTTTTCTGCTGTTTTCACCATTTTATAAGAATTGTTCTTTTAGACCAGTTTTAAGCGTTTCTAGTCGAAATTTACATGATCTTAAAGTGTTTTTTGCTGTTTTACCATTTTACAAGAATAAATTTACTGGTTTTACACTGTTTTACAAGAATTCGTCTTTTAGACCGGTTTTAATAGTTTTTGTGTCAATTTGCTGGTTTTTAAAGTGTTTTTCTGCTGTTTTCACCATTTTATAAGAATTGTTCTTTTAGACCAGTTTTAAGCGTTTCTAGTCGAAATTTACATGATCTTAAAGTGTTTTTTTGCTGTTTTACCATTTTACAAGAATAAATTTACTGGTTTTTACACTGTTTTACAAGAATTCGTCTTTTAGACCGGTTTTAATAGTTTTTTGTGTCAATTTGCTGGTTTTTAAAGTGTTTTTCTGCTGTTTTCACCATTTTATAAGAATTGTTCTTTTAGACCAGTTTTAAGCGTTTCTAGTCGAAATTTACATGATCTTAAAGTGTTTTTTTGCTGTTTTACCATTTTACAAGAATAAATTTACTGGTTTTTACACTGTTTTACAAGAATTCGTCTTTTAGACCGGTTTTAATAGTTTTTTGTGTCAATTTGCTGGTTTTTAAAGTGTTTTTCTGCTGTTTTCACCATTTTATAAGAATTGTTCTTTTAGACCAGTTTTAAGCGTTTCTAGTCGAAATTTACATGTGTTTTTTGCTGTTTTTACCATTTTACAAGAATAAATTTACTGGTTTTTACACTGTTTTACAAGAATTCGTCTTTTAGACCGGTTTTAATAGTTTTTTGTGTCAATTTGCTGGTTTTTAAAGTGTTTTTCTGCTGTTTTCACCATTTTATAAGAATTGTTCTTTTAGACCAGTTTTAAGCGTTTCTAGTCGAAATTTACATGATCTTAAAGTGTTTTTTTGCTGTTTTACCATTTTACAAGAATAAATTTACTGGTTTTTACACTGTTTTACAAGAATTCGTCTTTTAGACCGGTTTTAATAGTTTTTTGTGTCAATTTGCTGGTTTTTAAAGTGTTTTTCTGCTGTTTTCACCATTTTATAAGAATTGTTCTTTTAGACCAGTTTTAAGCGTTTCTAGTCGAAATTTACATGATCTTAAAGTGTTTTTTTGCTGTTTTACCATTTTACAAGAATAAATTTACTGGTTTTTACACTGTTTTACAAGAATTCGTCTTTTAGACCGGTTTTAATAGTTTTTTGTGTCAATTTGCTGGTTTTTAAAGTGTTTTTCTGCTGTTTTCACCATTTTATAAGAATTGTTCTTTTAGACCAGTTTTAAGCGTTTCTAGTCGAAATTTACATGATCTTAAAGTGTTTTTTTGCTGTTTTTACCATTTTACAAGAATAAATTTACTGGTTTTTACACTGTTTTACAAGAATTCGTCTTTTAGACCGGTTTTAATAGTTTTTGTGTCAATTTGCTGGTTTTAAAGTGTTTTTCTGCTGTTTTCACCATTTTATAAGAATTGTTCTTTTAGACCAGTTTTAAGCGTTTCTAGTCGAAATTTACATGATCTTAAAGTGTTTTTTTGTTGTTTTACCATTTTACAAGAATAAATTTACTGGTTTTTACACTGTTTTACAAGAATTCGTCTTTTAGACCGGTTTTAATAGTTTTTTGTGTCAATTTGCTGGTTTTTAAAGTGTTTTTCTGCTGTTTTCACCATTTTATAAGAATTGTTCTTTTAGACCAGTTTTAAGCGTTTCTAGTCGAAATTTACATGATCTTAAAGTGGGTTTTTACACTGTTTTACAAGAATTCGTCTTTTAGACCGGTTTTAATAGTTTTTTGTGTCAATTTGCTGGTTTTTAAAGTGTTTTTCTGCTGTTTTCACCATTTTATAAGAATTGTTCTTTTAGACCAGTTTTAAGCGTTTCTAGTCGAAATTTACATGATCTTAAAGTGTTTTTTTGCTGTTTTTACCATTTTACAAGAATAAATTTACTGGTTTTTACACTGTTTTACAAGAATTCGTCTTTTAGACCGGTTTTAATAGTTTTTTGTGTCAATTTGCTGGTTTTTAAAGTGTTTTTCTGCTGTTTTCACCATTTTATAAGAATTGTTCTTTTAGACCAGTTTTAAGCGTTTCTAGTCGAAATTTACATGATCTTAAAGTGTTTTTTTGCTGTTTTACCATTTTACAAGAATAAATTTACTGGTTTTTACACTGTTTTACAAGAATTCGTCTTTTAGACCGGTTTTAATAGTTTTTTGTGTCAATTTGCTGGTTTTTAAAGTGTTTTTCTGCTGTTTTCACCATTTTATAAGAATTGTTCTTTTAGACCAGTTTTAAGCGTTTCTAGTCGAAATTTACATGATCTTAAAGTGTTTTTTTTGCTGTTTTCACCATTTTACAAGAATAAATTTACTGGTTTTTACACTGTTTTACAAGAATTCGTCTTTTAGACCGGTTTTAATCGTTTTTTGTGTCAATTTGCTGGTTTTTAAAGTGTTTTTCTGCTGTTTTCACCATTTTATAAGAATTGTTCTTTTAGACCAGTTTTAAGCGTTTCTAGTCGAAATTTACATGATCTTAAAGTGTTTTTTTGCTGTTTTTACCATTTTACAAGAATAAATTTACTGGTTTTTACACTGTTTTACAAGAATTCGTCTTTTAGACCGGTTTTAATAGTTTTTGTGTCAATTTGCTGGTTTTTAAAGTGTTTTTCTGCTGTTTTCACCATTTTATAAGAATTGTTCTTTTAGACCAGTTTTAAGCGTTTCTAGTCGAAATTTACATGATCTTAAAGTGTTTTTTTGCTGTTTTACCATTTTACAAGAATAAATTTACTGGTTTTTACACTGTTTTACAAGAATTCGTCTTTTAGACCGGTTTTAATAGTTTTTTGTGTCAATTTGTTGGTTTTAAAGTGTTTTTCTGCTGTTTTCACCATTTTATAAGAATTGTTCTTTTAGACCAGTTTTAAGCGTTTCTAGTCGAAATTTACATGATCTTAAAGTGTTTTTTTGCTGTTTTTACCATTTTACAAGAATAAATTTACTGGTTTTTACACTGTTTTACAAGAATTCGTCTTTTAGACCGGTTTTAATAGTTTTTGTGTCAATTTGCTGGTTTTAAAGTGTTTTTCTGCTGTTTTCACCATTTTATAAGAATTGTTCTTTTAGACCAGTTTTAAGCGTTTCTAGTCGAAATTTACATGATCTTAAAGTGTTTTTTTGTTGTTTTACCATTTTACAAGAATAAATTTACTGGTTTTTACACTGTTTTACAAGAATTCGTCTTTTAGACCGGTTTTAATAGTTTTTTGTGTCAATTTGCTGGTTTTTAAAGTGTTTTTCTGCTGTTTTCACCATTTTATAAGAATTGTTCTTTTAGACCAGTTTTAAGCGTTTCTAGTCGAAATTTACATGATCTTAAAGTGTTTTTTTGCTGTTTTACCATTTTACAAGAATAAATTTACTGGTTTTTACACTGTTTTACAAGAATTCGTCTTTTAGACCGGTTTTAATAGTTTTTTGTGTCAATTTGCTGGTTTTTAAAGTGTTTTTCTGCTGTTTTCACCATTTTATAAGAATTGTTCTTTTAGACCAGTTTTAAGCGTTTCTAGTCGAAATTTACATGATCTTAAAGTGTTTTTTTGCTGTTTTACCATTTTACAAGAATAAATTTACTGGTTTTACACTGTTTTACAAGAATTCGTCTTTTAGACCGGTTTTAATAGTTTTTGTGTCAATTTGCTGGTTTTAAAGTGTTTTTCTGCTGTTTTCACCATTTTATAAGAATTGTTCTTTTAGACCAGTTTTAAGCGTTTCTAGTCGAAATTTACATGATCTTAAAGTGTTTTTTTGTTGTTTTACCATTTTACAAGAATAAATTTACTGGTTTTACACTGTTTTACAAGAATTCGTCTTTTAGACCGGTTTTAATAGTTTTTTGTGTCAATTTGTTGGTTTTAAAGTGTTTTTCTGCTGTTTTCACCATTTTATAAGAATTGTTCTTTTAGACCAGTTTTAAGCGTTTCTAGTCGAAATTTACATGATCTTAAAGTGTTTTTTTGCTGTTTTACCATTTTACAAGAATAAATTTACTGGTTTTACACTGTTTTACAAGAATTCGTCTTTTAGACCGGTTTTAATAGTTTTTTGTGTCAATTTGTTGGTTTTAAAGTGTTTTTCTGCTGTTTTCACCATTTTATAAGAATTGTTCTTTTAGACCAGTTTTAAGCGTTTCTAGTCGAAATTTACATGATCTTAAAGTGTTTTTTGTTGTTTTTACCATTTTACAAGAATAAATTTACTGGTTTTTACACTGTTTTACAAGAATTCGTCTTTTAGACCGGTTTTAATAGTTTTTTGTGTCAATTTGCTGGTTTTTAAAGTGTTTTTCTGCTGTTTTCACCATTTTATAAGAATTGTTCTTTTAGACCAGTTTTAAGCGTTTCTAGTCGAAATTTACATGATCTTAAAGTGTTTTTTTTGTGTTTTACCATTTTACAAGAATAAATTTACTGGTTTTACACTGTTTTACAAGAATTCGTCTTTAGACCGGTTTTAATAGTTTTTGTGTCAATTTGTTGGTTTTAAAGTGTTTTTCTGCTGTTTTCACCATTTTATAAGAATTGTTCTTTTAGACCAGTTTTAAGCGTTTCTAGTCGAAATTTACATGATCTTAAAGTGTTTTTTTGTTGTTTTTACCATTTTACAAGAATAAATTTACTGGTTTTACACTGTTTTACAAGAATTCGTCTTTTAGACCGGTTTTAATAGTTTTTGTGTCAATTTGCTGGTTTTAAAGTGTTTTCTGCTGTTTTCACCATTTTATAAGAATTGTTCTTTTAGACCAGTTTTAAGCGTTTCTAGTCGAAATTTACATGATCTTAAAGTGTTTTTTTGCTGTTTTACCATTTTACAAGAATAAATTTACTGGTTTTACACTGTTTTACAAGAATCTGTCTTTTAGACCGGTTTTAATAGTTTTTTGTGTCAATTTGTTGGTTTTAAAGTGTTTTTCTGCTGTTTTCACCATTTTATAAGAATTGTTCTTTTAGACCAGTTTTAAGCGTTTCTAGTCGAAATTTACATGATCTTAAAGTGTTTTTTTGTTGTTTTTACCATTTTACAAGAATAAATTTACTGGTTTTACACTGTTTTACAAGAATCTGTCTTTAGACCGGTTTTAATAGTTTTTTGTGTCAATTTGCTGGTTTTAAAGTGTTTTTCTGCTGTTTTCACCATTTTATAAGAATTGTTCTTTTAGACCAGTTTTAAGCGTTTCTAGTCGAAATTTACATGATCTTAAAGTGTTTTTTTGTTGTTTTACCATTTTACAAGAATAAATTTACTGGTTTTACACTGTTTTACAAGAATTCGTCTTTAGACCGGTTTTAATAGTTTTTTGTGTCAATTTGTTGGTTTTAAAGTGTTTTTCTGCTGTTTTCACCATTTTATAAGAATTGTTCTTTTAGACCAGTTTTAAGCGTTTCTAGTCGAAATTTACATGATCTTAAAGTGTTTTTTTGTTGTTTTACCATTTTACAAGAATAAATTTACTGGTTTTACACTGTTTTACAAGAATTCGTCTTTTAGACCGGTTTTAATAGTTTTTTGTGTCAATTTGTTGGTTTTAAAGTGTTTTTCTGCTGTTTTCACCATTTTATAAGAATTGTTCTTTTAGACCAGTTTTAAGCGTTTCTAGTCGAAATTTACATGATCTTAAAGTGTTTTTTTGTTGTTTTACCATTTTACAAGAATAAATTTACTGGTTTTACACTGTTTTACAGAATTCTGTCTTTAGACCGGTTTTAATAGTTTTTGTGTCAATTTGTTGGTTTTAAAGTGTTTTTCTGCTGTTTTCACCATTTTATAAGAATTGTTCTTTTAGACCAGTTTTAAGCGTTTCTAGTCGAAATTTACATGATCTTAAAGTGTTTTTTGTTGTTTTTACCATTTTACAAGAATAAATTTACTGGTTTTACACTGTTTTACAAGAATTCGTCTTTAGACCGGTTTTAATAGTTTTTTGTGTCAATTTGTTGGTTTTAAAGTGTTTTTCTGCTGTTTTCACCATTTTATAAGAATTGTTCTTTTAGACCAGTTTTAAGCGTTTCTAGTCGAAATTTACATGATCTTAAAGTGTTTTTTTGTTGTTTTACCATTTTACAAGAATAAATTTACTGGTTTTACACTGTTTTACAAGAATTGTCTTTAGACCGGTTTTAATAGTTTTTGTGTCAATTTGTTGGTTTTAAAGTGTTTTTCTGCTGTTTTCACCATTTTATAAGAATTGTTCTTTTAGACCAGTTTTAAGCGTTTCTAGTCGAAATTTACATGATCTTAAAGTGTTTTTTTGTTGTTTTACCATTTTACAAGAATAAATTTACTGGTTTTACACTGTTTTACAAGAATTCGTCTTTAGACCGGTTTTAATAGTTTTTTGTGTCAATTTGTTGGTTTTAAAGTGTTTTTCTGCTGTTTTCACCATTTTATAAGAATTGTTCTTTTAGACCAGTTTTAAGCGTTTCTAGTCGAAATTTACATGATCTTAAAGTGTTTTTTGTTGTTTTTACCATTTTACAAGAATAAATTTACTGGTTTTACACTGTTTTACAAGAATTCGTGTCTTTAGACCGGTTTTAATAGTTTTTTGTGTCAATTTGTTGGTTTTAAAGTGTTTTTCTGCTGTTTTCACCATTTTATAAGAATTGTTCTTTTAGACCAGTTTTAAGCGTTTCTAGTCGAAATTTACATGATCTTAAAGTGTTTTTTTGTTGTTTTTACCATTTTACAAGAATAAATTTACTGGTTTTACACTGTTTTACAAGAATCTGTCTTTAGACCGGTTTTAATAGTTTTTGTGTCAATTTGTTGGTTTTAAAGTGTTTTTCTGTTGTTTTCACCATTTTATAAGAATTGTTCTTTTAGACCAGTTTTAAGCGTTTCTAGTCGAAATTTACATGATCTTAAAGTGTTTTTTTGTTGTTTTACCATTTTACAAGAATAAATTTACTGGTTTTACACTGTTTTACAAGAATTCGTCTTTAGACCGGTTTTAATAGTTTTTTGTGTCAATTTGTTGGTTTTAAAGTGTTTTTCTGCTGTTTTCACCATTTTATAAGAATTGTTCTTTTAGACCAGTTTTAAGCGTTTCTAGTCGAAATTTACATGATCTTAAAGACCGGTTTTTTTTTTTGTTTTTTACCATTTTACAAGAATAAATTTACTGGTTTTACACTGTTTTACAAGAATTCGTCTTTAGACCGGTTTTAATAGTTTTTTGTGTCAATTTGTTGGTTTTAAAGTGTTTTTCTGCTGTTTTCACCATTTTATAAGAATTGTTCTTTTAGACCAGTTTTAAGCGTTTCTAGTCGAAATTTACATGATCTTAAAGTGTTTTTTTGTTGTTTTACCATTTTACAAGAATAAATTTACTGGTTTTACACTGTTTTACAAGAATTCGTCTTTAGACCGGTTTTAATAGTTTTTGTGTCAATTTGTTGGTTTTAAAGTGTTTTTCTGCTGTTTTCACCATTTTATAAGAATTGTTCTTTTAGACCAGTTTTAAGCGTTTCTAGTCGAAATTTACATGATCTTAAAGTGTTTTTTTGTTGTTTTTACCATTTTACAAGAATAAATTTACTGGTTTTACACTGTTTTACAAGAATTGTCTTTAGACCGGTTTTAATAGTTTTTTGTGTCAATTTGTTGGTTTTAAAGTGTTTTTCTGTTGTTTTCACCATTTTATAAGAATTGTTCTTTTAGACCAGTTTTAAGCGTTTCTAGTCGAAATTTACATGATCTTAAAGTGTTTTTTTGTTGTTTTTACCATTTTACAAGAATAAATTTACTGGTTTTACACTGTTTTACAAGAATCTGTCTTTAGACCGGTTTTAATAGTTTTTTGTGTCAATTTGTTGGTTTTAAAGTGTTTTTCTGTTGTTTTCACCATTTTATAAGAATTGTTGTTCTTTAGACCAGTTTTAAGCGTTTCTAGTCGAAATTTACATGATCTTAAAGTGTTTTTTTGTTGTTTTACCATTTTACAAGAATAAATTTACTGGTTTTACACTGTTTTACAAGAATCTGTCTTTAGACCGGTTTTAATAGTTTTTGTGTCAATTTGTTGGTTTTAAAGTGTTTTTCTGCTGTTTTCACCATTTTATAAGAATTGTTCTTTTAGACCAGTTTTAAGCGTTTCTAGTCGAAATTTACATGATCTTAAAGTGTTTTTTTGTTGTTTTACCATTTTACAAGAATAAATTTACTGGTTTTACACTGTTTTACAAGAATTCGTCTTTTAGACCGGTTTTAATAGTTTTTTGTGTCAATTTGTTGGTTTTAAAGTGTTTTTCTGCTGTTTTCACCATTTTATAAGAATTGTTCTTTTAGACCAGTTTTAAGCGTTTCTAGTCGAAATTTACATGATCTTAAAGTGTTTTTTTGTTGTTTTACCATTTTACAAGAATAAATTTACTGGTTTTACACTGTTTTACAAGAATTCGTCTTTAGACCGGTTTTAATAGTTTTTGTGTCAATTTGTTGGTTTTAAAGTGTTTTTCTGCTGTTTTCACCATTTTATAAGAATTGTTCTTTTAGACCAGTTTTAAGCGTTTCTAGTCGAAATTTACATGATCTTAAAGTGTTTTTTTGTTGTTTTTACCATTTTACAAGAATAAATTTACTGGTTTTACACTGTTTTACAAGAATTCGTCTTTAGACCGGTTTTAATAGTTTTTTGTGTCAATTTGTTGGTTTTAAAGTGTTTTTCTGCTGTTTTCACCATTTTATAAGAATTGTTCTTTTAGACCAGTTTTAAGCGTTTCTAGTCGAAATTTACATGATCTTAAAGTGTTTTTTTGTTGTTTTACCATTTTACAAGAATAAATTTACTGGTTTTACACTGTTTTACAAGAATTCGTCTTTAGACCGGTTTTAATAGTTTTTTGTGTCAATTTGTTGGTTTTAAAGTGTTTTTCTGCTGTTTTCACCATTTTATAAGAATTGTTCTTTTAGACCAGTTTTAAGCGTTTCTAGTCGAAATTTACATGATCTTAAAGTGTTTTTTTGTTGTTTTACCATTTTACAAGAATAAATTTACTGGTTTTACACTGTTTTACAAGAATTGTCTTTAGACCGGTTTTAATAGTTTTTTGTGTCAATTTGTTGGTTTTAAAGTGTTTTTCTGCTGTTTTCACCATTTTATAAGAATTGTTCTTTTAGACCAGTTTTAAGCGTTTCTAGTCGAAATTTACATGATCTTAAAGTGTTTTTTTGTTGTTTTACCATTTTACAAGAATAAATTTACTGGTTTTACACTGTTTTACAAGAATCTGTCTTTAGACCGGTTTTAATAGTTTTTTGTGTCAATTTGTTGGTTTTAAAGTGTTTTTCTGCTGTTTTCACCATTTTATAAGAATTGTTCTTTTAGACCAGTTTTAAGCGTTTCTAGTCGAAATTTACATGATCTTAAAGTGTTTTTTTGTTGTTTTTACCATTTTACAAGAATAAATTTACTGGTTTTACACTGTTTTACAAGAATTCGTCTTTAGACCGGTTTTAATAGTTTTTTGTGTCAATTTGTTGGTTTTAAAGTGTTTTTCTGCTGTTTTCACCATTTTATAAGAATTGTTCTTTTAGACCAGTTTTAAGCGTTTCTAGTCGAAATTTACATGATCTTAAAGTGTTTTTTTTTTGTTGTTTTACCATTTTACAAGAATAAATTTACTGGTTTTACACTGTTTTACAAGAATTGTCTTTAGACCGGTTTTAATAGTTTTTGTGTCAATTTGTTGGTTTTAAAGTGTTTTTCTGCTGTTTTCACCATTTTATAAGAATTGTTCTTTTAGACCAGTTTTAAGCGTTTCTAGTCGAAATTTACATGATCTTAAAGTGTTTTTTTGTTGTTTTACCATTTTACAAGAATAAATTTACTGGTTTTACACTGTTTTACAAGAATCTGTCTTTAGACCGGTTTTAATAGTTTTTGTGTCAATTTGTTGGTTTTAAAGTGTTTTTCTGCTGTTTTCACCATTTTATAAGAATTGTTCTTTTAGACCAGTTTTAAGCGTTTCTAGTCGAAATTTACATGATCTTAAAGTGTTTTTTTGTTGTTTTTACCATTTTACAAGAATAAATTTACTGGTTTTACACTGTTTTACAAGAATTGTCTTTAGACCGGTTTTAATAGTTTTTTGTGTCAATTTGTTGGTTTTAAAGTGTTTTTCTGCTGTTTTCACCATTTTATAAGAATTGTTCTTTTAGACCAGTTTTAAGCGTTTCTAGTCGAAATTTACATGATCTTAAAGTGTTTTTTTGTTGTTTTTACCATTTTACAAGAATAAATTTACTGGTTTTACACTGTTTTACAAGAATTGTCTTTAGACCGGTTTTAATAGTTTTTGTGTCAATTTGTTGGTTTTAAAGTGTTTTTCTGCTGTTTTCACCATTTTATAAGAATTGTTCTTTTAGACCAGTTTTAAGCGTTTCTAGTCGAAATTTACATGATCTTAAAGTGTTTTTTTGTTGTTTTACCATTTTACAAGAATAAATTTACTGGTTTTACACTGTTTTACAAGAATTGTCTTTAGACCGGTTTTAATAGTTTTTTGTGTCAATTTGTTGGTTTTAAAGTGTTTTTCTGCTGTTTTCACCATTTTATAAGAATTGTTCTTTTAGACCAGTTTTAAGCGTTTCTAGTCGAAATTTACATGATCTTAAAGTGTTTTTTTGTTGTTTTTACCATTTTACAAGAATAAATTTACTGGTTTTACACTGTTTTACAAGAATTGTCTTTAGACCGGTTTTAATAGTTTTTTGTGTCAATTTGTTGGTTTTAAAGTGTTTTTCTGCTGTTTTCACCATTTTATAAGAATTGTTCTTTTAGACCAGTTTTAAGCGTTTCTAGTCGAAATTTACATGATCTTAAAGTGTTTTTTTGTTGTTTTACCATTTTACAAGAATAAATTTACTGGTTTTACACTGTTTTACAAGAATTCTGTCTTTAGACCGGTTTTAATAGTTTTTTGTGTCAATTTGTTGGTTTTAAAGTGTTTTTCTGCTGTTTTCACCATTTTATAAGAATTGTTCTTTTAGACCAGTTTTAAGCGTTTCTAGTCGAAATTTACATGATCTTAAAGTGTTTTTTTGTTGTTTTACCATTTTACAAGAATAAATTTACTGGTTTTACACTGTTTTACAAGAATTCTGTCTTTAGACCGGTTTTAATAGTTTTTGTGTCAATTTGTTGGTTTTAAAGTGTTTTTCTGCTGTTTTCACCATTTTATAAGAATTGTTCTTTTAGACCAGTTTTAAGCGTTTCTAGTCGAAATTTACATGATCTTAAAGTGTTTTTTTGTTGTTTTACCATTTTACAAGAATAAATTTACTGGTTTTACACTGTTTTACAAGAATTCGTCTTTAGACCGGTTTTAATAGTTTTTTGTGTCAATTTGTTGGTTTTAAAGTGTTTTTCTGCTGTTTTCACCATTTTATAAGAATTGTTCTTTTAGACCAGTTTTAAGCGTTTCTAGTCGAAATTTACATGATCTTAAAGTGTTTTTTTGTTGTTTTACCATTTTACAAGAATAAATTTACTGGTTTTACACTGTTTTACAAGAATTCTGTCTTTAGACCGGTTTTAATAGTTTTTTGTGTCAATTTGTTGGTTTTAAAGTGTTTTTCTGCTGTTTTCACCATTTTATAAGAATTGTTCTTTTAGACCAGTTTTAAGCGTTTCTAGTCGAAATTTACATGATCTTAAAGTGTTTTTTTGTTGTTTTTACCATTTTACAAGAATAAATTTACTGGTTTTACACTGTTTTACAAGAATTGTCTTTAGACCGGTTTTAATAGTTTTTTGTGTCAATTTGTTGGTTTTAAAGTGTTTTTCTGCTGTTTTCACCATTTTATAAGAATTGTTCTTTTAGACCAGTTTTAAGCGTTTCTAGTCGAAATTTACATGATCTTAAAGTGTTTTTTTGTTGTTTTTACCATTTTACAAGAATAAATTTACTGGTTTTACACTGTTTTACAAGAATTGTCTTTAGACCGGTTTTAATAGTTTTTGTGTCAATTTGTTGGTTTTAAAGTGTTTTTCTGCTGTTTTCACCATTTTATAAGAATTGTTCTTTTAGACCAGTTTTAAGCGTTTCTAGTCGAAATTTACATGATCTTAAAGTGTTTTTTTGTTGTTTTACCATTTTACAAGAATAAATTTACTGGTTTTACACTGTTTTACAAGAATTGTCTTTAGACCGGTTTTAATAGTTTTTGTGTCAATTTGTTGGTTTTAAAGTGTTTTTCTGTTGTTTTCACCATTTTATAAGAATTGTTCTTTTAGACCAGTTTTAAGCGTTTCTAGTCGAAATTTACATGATCTTAAAGTGTTTTTTTGTTGTTTTACCATTTTACAAGAATAAATTTACTGGTTTTACACTGTTTTACAAGAATCTGTCTTTAGACCGGTTTTAATAGTTTTTTGTGTCAATTTGTTGGTTTTAAAGTGTTTTTCTGCTGTTTTCACCATTTTATAAGAATTGTTCTTTTAGACCAGTTTTAAGCGTTTCTAGTCGAAATTTACATGATCTTAAAGTGTTTTTTTGTTGTTTTTACCATTTTACAAGAATAAATTTACTGGTTTTACACTGTTTTACAAGAATTGTCTTTAGACCGGTTTTAATAGTTTTTGTGTCAATTTGTTGGTTTTAAAGTGTTTTTCTGCTGTTTTCACCATTTTATAAGAATTGTTCTTTTAGACCAGTTTTAAGCGTTTCTAGTCGAAATTTACATGATCTTAAAGTGTTTTTTTGTTGTTTTACCATTTTACAAGAATAAATTTACTGGTTTTACACTGTTTTACAAGAATTGTCTTTAGACCGGTTTTAATAGTTTTTGTGTCAATTTGTTGGTTTTAAAGTGTTTTTCTGTTGTTTTCACCATTTTATAAGAATTGTTCTTTTAGACCAGTTTTAAGCGTTTCTAGTCGAAATTTACATGATCTTAAAGTGTTTTTTTGTTGTTTTTACCATTTTACAAGAATAAATTTACTGGTTTTACACTGTTTTACAAGAATTGTCTTTAGACCGGTTTTAATAGTTTTTTGTGTCAATTTGTTGGTTTTAAAGTGTTTTTCTGCTGTTTTCACCATTTTATAAGAATTGTTCTTTTAGACCAGTTTTAAGCGTTTCTAGTCGAAATTTACATGATCTTAAAGTGTTTTTTTGTTGTTTTACCATTTTACAAGAATAAATTTACTGGTTTTACACTGTTTTACAAGAATCTGTCTTTAGACCGGTTTTAATAGTTTTTGTGTCAATTTGTTGGTTTTAAAGTGTTTTTCTGTTGTTTTCACCATTTTATAAGAATTGTTCTTTTAGACCAGTTTTAAGCGTTTCTAGTCGAAATTTACATGATCTTAAAGTGTTTTTTTGTTGTTTTTTTTGTTTTACTGGTTTTTTTACCATTTTACAAGAATCTTTTAGACCAGTTTTAAGGTTTTTACTGGTTTTACACTGTTTTACAAGAATCTGTCTTTAGACCGGTTTTAATAGTTTTTGTGTCAATTTGTTGGTTTTAAAGTGTTTTTCTGTTGTTTTCACCATTTTATAAGAATTGTTCTTTTAGACCAGTTTTAAGCGTTTCTAGTCGAAATTTACATGATCTTAAAGTGTTTTTTTGTTGTTTTTACCATTTTACAAGAATAAATTTACTGGTTTTACACTGTTTTACAAGAATCTGTCTTTAGACCGGTTTTAATAGTTTTTTGTGTCAATTTGTTGGTTTTAAAGTGTTTTTCTGCTGTTTTCACCATTTTATAAGAATTGTTCTTTTAGACCAGTTTTAAGCGTTTCTAGTCGAAATTTACATGATCTTAAAGTGTTTTTTTGTTGTTTTTACCATTTTACAAGAATAAATTTACTGGTTTTACACTGTTTTACAAGAATCTGTCTTTAGACCGGTTTTAATAGTTTTTGTGTCAATTTGTTGGTTTTAAAGTGTTTTTCTGTTGTTTTCACCATTTTATAAGAATTGTTCTTTTAGACCAGTTTTAAGCGTTTCTAGTCGAAATTTACATGATCTTAAAGTGTTTTTTTTGTTGTTTTACCATTTTACAAGAATAAATTTACTGGTTTTACACTGTTTTACAAGAATTGTCTTTAGACCGGTTTTAATAGTTTTTTGTGTCAATTTGTTGGTTTTAAAGTGTTTTTCTGCTGTTTTCACCATTTTATAAGAATTGTTCTTTTAGACCAGTTTTAAGCGTTTCTAGTCGAAATTTACATGATCTTAAAGTGTTTTTTTGTTGTTTTACCATTTTACAAGAATAAATTTACTGGTTTTACACTGTTTTACAAGAATTGTCTTTAGACCGGTTTTAATAGTTTTTTGTGTCAATTTGTTGGTTTTAAAGTGTTTTTCTGCTGTTTTCACCATTTTATAAGAATTGTTCTTTTAGACCAGTTTTAAGCGTTTCTAGTCGAAATTTACATGATCTTAAAGTGTTTTTTTGTTGTTTTACCATTTTACAAGAATAAATTTACTGGTTTTACACTGTTTTACAAGAATCTGTCTTTAGACCGGTTTTAATAGTTTTTTGTGTCAATTTGTTGGTTTTAAAGTGTTTTTCTGCTGTTTTCACCATTTTATAAGAATTGTTCTTTTAGACCAGTTTTAAGCGTTTCTAGTCGAAATTTACATGATCTTAAAGTGTTTTTTTGTTGTTTTACCATTTTACAAGAATAAATTTACTGGTTTTACACTGTTTTACAAGAATCTGTCTTTAGACCGGTTTTAATAGTTTTTGTGTCAATTTGTTGGTTTTAAAGTGTTTTTCTGTTGTTTTCACCATTTTATAAGAATTGTTCTTTTAGACCAGTTTTAAGCGTTTCTAGTCGAAATTTACATGATCTTAAAGTGTTTTTTTGTTGTTTTTACCATTTTACAAGAATAAATTTACTGGTTTTACACTGTTTTACAAGAATTGTCTTTAGACCGGTTTTAATAGTTTTTTGTGTCAATTTGTTGGTTTTAAAGTGTTTTTCTGTTGTTTTCACCATTTTATAAGAATTGTTCTTTTAGACCAGTTTTAAGCGTTTCTAGTCGAAATTTACATGATCTTAAAGTGTGTTTTTTTGTTGTTTTACCATTTTACAAGAATAAATTTACTGGTTTTACACTGTTTTACAAGAATTGTCTTTAGACCGGTTTTAATAGTTTTTGTGTCAATTTGTTGGTTTTAAAGTGTTTTTCTGTTGTTTTCACCATTTTATAAGAATTGTTCTTTTAGACCAGTTTTAAGCGTTTCTAGTCGAAATTTACATGATCTTAAAGTGTTTTTTTGTTGTTTTTACCATTTTACAAGAATAAATTTACTGGTTTTACACTGTTTTACAAGAATTGTCTTTAGACCGGTTTTAATAGTTTTTGTGTCAATTTGTTGGTTTTAAAGTGTTTTTCTGCTGTTTTCACCATTTTATAAGAATTGTTCTTTTAGACCAGTTTTAAGCGTTTCTAGTCGAAATTTACATGATCTTAAAGTGTTTTTTTGTTGTTTTACCATTTTACAAGAATAAATTTACTGGTTTTACACTGTTTTACAAGAATCTGTCTTTAGACCGGTTTTAATAGTTTTTTGTGTCAATTTGTTGGTTTTAAAGTGTTTTTCTGTTGTTTTCACCATTTTATAAGAATTGTTCTTTTAGACCAGTTTTAAGCGTTTCTAGTCGAAATTTACATGATCTTAAAGTGTTTTTTTGTTGTTTTTACCATTTTACAAGAATAAATTTACTGGTTTTACACTGTTTTACAAGAATCTGTCTTTAGACCGGTTTTAATAGTTTTTTGTGTCAATTTGTTGGTTTTAAAGTGTTTTTCTGCTGTTTTCACCATTTTATAAGAATTGTTCTTTTAGACCAGTTTTAAGCGTTTCTAGTCGAAATTTACATGATCTTAAAGTGTTTTTTTGTTGTTTTACCATTTTACAAGAATAAATTTACTGGTTTTACACTGTTTTACAAGAATCTGTCTTTAGACCGGTTTTAATAGTTTTTTGTGTCAATTTGTTGGTTTTAAAGTGTTTTTCTGCTGTTTTCACCATTTTATAAGAATTGTTCTTTAGACCAGTTTTAAGCGTTTCTAGTCGAAATTTACATGATCTTAAAGTGTTTTTTTGTTGTTTTACCATTTTACAAGAATAAATTTACTGGTTTTACACTGTTTTACAAGAATCTGTCTTTAGACCGGTTTTAATAGTTTTTGTGTCAATTTGTTGGTTTTAAAGTGTTTTTCTGTTGTTTTCACCATTTTATAAGAATTGTTCTTTTAGACCAGTTTTAAGCGTTTCTAGTCGAAATTTACATGATCTTAAAGTGTTTTTTTGTTGTTTTACCATTTTACAAGAATAAATTTACTGGTTTTACACTGTTTTACAAGAATCTGTCTTTAGACCGGTTTTAATAGTTTTTGTGTCAATTTGTTGGTTTTAAAGTGTTTTTCTGCTGTTTTCACCATTTTATAAGAATTGTTCTTTTAGACCAGTTTTAAGCGTTTCTAGTCGAAATTTACATGATCTTAAAGTGTTTTTTTGTTGTTTTTACCATTTTACAAGAATAAATTTACTGGTTTTACACTGTTTTACAAGAATTGTCTTTAGACCGGTTTTAATAGTTTTTGTGTCAATTTGTTGGTTTTAAAGTGTTTTTCTGCTGTTTTCACCATTTTATAAGAATTGTTCTTTTAGACCAGTTTTAAGCGTTTCTAGTCGAAATTTACATGATCTTAAAGTGTTTTTTTGTTGTTTTACCATTTTACAAGAATAAATTTACTGGTTTTACACTGTTTTACAAGAATCTGTCTTTAGACCGGTTTTAATAGTTTTTTGTGTCAATTTGTTGGTTTTAAAGTGTTTTTCTGTTGTTTTCACCATTTTATAAGAATTGTTCTTTTAGACCAGTTTTAAGCGTTTCTAGTCGAAATTTACATGATCTTAAAGTGTTTTTTTGTTGTTTTACCATTTTACAAGAATAAATTTACTGGTTTTACACTGTTTTACAAGAATCTGTCTTTAGACCGGTTTTAATAGTTTTTTGTGTCAATTTGTTGGTTTTAAAGTGTTTTTCTGCTGTTTTCACCATTTTATAAGAATTGTTCTTTTAGACCAGTTTTAAGCGTTTCTAGTCGAAATTTACATGATCTTAAAGTGTTTTTTTGTTGTTTTTACCATTTTACAAGAATAAATTTACTGGTTTTACACTGTTTTACAAGAATTGTCTTTAGACCGGTTTTAATAGTTTTTGTGTCAATTTGTTGGTTTTAAAGTGTTTTTCTGCTGTTTTCACCATTTTATAAGAATTGTTCTTTTAGACCAGTTTTAAGCGTTTCTAGTCGAAATTTACATGATCTTAAAGTGTTTTTTTTTTGTTTTTACCATTTTACAAGAATAAATTTACTGGTTTTACACTGTTTTACAAGAATTGTCTTTAGACCGGTTTTAATAGTTTTTGTGTCAATTTGTTGGTTTTAAAGTGTTTTTCTGCTGTTTTCACCATTTTATAAGAATTGTTCTTTTAGACCAGTTTTAAGCGTTTCTAGTCGAAATTTACATGATCTTAAAGTGTTTTTTTGTTGTTTTACCATTTTACAAGAATAAATTTACTGGTTTTACACTGTTTTACAAGAATTGTCTTTAGACCGGTTTTAATAGTTTTTTGTGTCAATTTGTTGGTTTTAAAGTGTTTTTCTGCTGTTTTCACCATTTTATAAGAATTGTTCTTTTAGACCAGTTTTAAGCGTTTCTAGTCGAAATTTACATGATCTTAAAGTGTTTTTTTGTTGTTTTACCATTTTACAAGAATAAATTTACTGGTTTTACACTGTTTTACAAGAATTCGTCTTTAGACCGGTTTTAATAGTTTTTTGTGTCAATTTGTTGGTTTTAAAGTGTTTTTCTGCTGTTTTCACCATTTTATAAGAATTGTTCTTTTAGACCAGTTTTAAGCGTTTCTAGTCGAAATTTACATGATCTTAAAGTGTTTTTTTGTTGTTTTTACCATTTTACAAGAATAAATTTACTGGTTTTACACTGTTTTACAAGAATCTGTCTTTAGACCGGTTTTAATAGTTTTTGTGTCAATTTGTTGGTTTTAAAGTGTTTTTCTGTTGTTTTCACCATTTTATAAGAATTGTTCTTTTAGACCAGTTTTAAGCGTTTCTAGTCGAAATTTACATGATCTTAAAGTGTTTTTTTGTTGTTTTACCATTTTACAAGAATAAATTTACTGGTTTTACACTGTTTTACAAGAATCTGTCTTTAGACCGGTTTTAATAGTTTTTGTGTCAATTTGTTGGTTTTAAAGTGTTTTTCTGTTGTTTTCACCATTTTATAAGAATTGTTCTTTTAGACCAGTTTTAAGCGTTTCTAGTCGAAATTTACATGATCTTAAAGTGTTTTTTTGTTGTTTTTACCATTTTACAAGAATAAATTTACTGGTTTTACACTGTTTTACAAGAATCTGTCTTTAGACCGGTTTTAATAGTTTTTTGTGTCAATTTGTTGGTTTTAAAGTGTTTTTCTGCTGTTTTCACCATTTTATAAGAATTGTTCTTTTAGACCAGTTTTAAGCGTTTCTAGTCGAAATTTACATGATCTTAAAGTGTTTTTTTGTTGTTTTACCATTTTACAAGAATAAATTTACTGGTTTTACACTGTTTTACAAGAATTCGTCTTTAGACCGGTTTTAATAGTTTTTTGTGTCAATTTGTTGGTTTTAAAGTGTTTTTCTGCTGTTTTCACCATTTTATAAGAATTGTTCTTTTAGACCAGTTTTAAGCGTTTCTAGTCGAAATTTACATGATCTTAAAGTGTTTTTTTTTTGTTGTTTTACCATTTTACAAGAATAAATTTACTGGTTTTACACTGTTTTACAAGAATTCGTCTTTAGACCGGTTTTAATAGTTTTTGTGTCAATTTGTTGGTTTTAAAGTGTTTTTCTGCTGTTTTCACCATTTTATAAGAATTGTTCTTTTAGACCAGTTTTAAGCGTTTCTAGTCGAAATTTACATGATCTTAAAGTGTTTTTTTGTTGTTTTACCATTTTACAAGAATAAATTTACTGGTTTTACACTGTTTTACAAGAATTCGTCTTTTAGACCGGTTTTAATAGTTTTTGTGTCAATTTGTGTTGGTTTTAAAGTGTTTTTCTGCTGTTTTCACCATTTTATAAGAATTGTTCTTTTAGACCAGTTTTAAGCGTTTCTAGTCGAAATTTACATGATCTTAAAGTGTTTTTTTTGTTGTTTTACCATTTTACAAGAATAAATTTACTGGTTTTACACTGTTTTACAAGAATTCGTCTTTAGACCGGTTTTAATAGTTTTTTGTGTCAATTTGTTGGTTTTAAAGTGTTTTTCTGCTGTTTTCACCATTTTATAAGAATTGTTCTTTTAGACCAGTTTTAAGCGTTTCTAGTCGAAATTTACATGATCTTAAAGTGTTTTTTTGTTGTTTTACCATTTTACAAGAATAAATTTACTGGTTTTACACTGTTTTACAAGAATTCGTCTTTAGACCGGTTTTAATAGTTTTTTGTGTCAATTTGTTGGTTTTAAAGTGTTTTTCTGCTGTTTTCACCATTTTATAAGAATTGTTCTTTTAGACCAGTTTTAAGCGTTTCTAGTCGAAATTTACATGATCTTAAAGTGTTTTTTTGTTGTTTTACCATTTTACAAGAATAAATTTACTGGTTTTACACTGTTTTACAAGAATTCGTCTTTTAGACCGGTTTTAATAGTTTTTGTGTCAATTTGCTGGTTTTAAAGTGTTTTTCTGCTGTTTTCACCATTTTATAAGAATTGTTCTTTTAGACCAGTTTTAAGCGTTTCTAGTCGAAATTTACATGATCTTAAAGTGTTTTTTGCTGTTTTACCATTTTACAAGAATAAATTTACTGGTTTTACACTGTTTTACAAGAATTCGTCTTTTAGACCGGTTTTAATAGTTTTTTGTGTCAATTTGTTGGTTTTAAAGTGTTTTTCTGCTGTTTTCACCATTTTATAAGAATTGTTCTTTTAGACCAGTTTTAAGCGTTTCTAGTCGAAATTTACATGATCTTAAAGTGTTTTTTTGTTGTTTTTACCATTTTACAAGAATAAATTTACTGGTTTTACACTGTTTTACAAGAATTCGTCTTTAGACCGGTTTTAATAGTTTTTTGTGTCAATTTGTTGGTTTTAAAGTGTTTTTCTGCTGTTTTCACCATTTTATAAGAATTGTTCTTTTAGACCAGTTTTAAGCGTTTCTAGTCGAAATTTACATGATCTTAAAGTGTTTTTTTGCTGTTTTACCATTTTACAAGAATAAATTTACTGGTTTTACACTGTTTTACAAGAATTCGTCTTTAGACCGGTTTTAATAGTTTTTTGTGTCAATTTGTTGGTTTTAAAGTGTTTTTCTGCTGTTTTCACCATTTTATAAGAATTGTTCTTTTAGACCAGTTTTAAGCGTTTCTAGTCGAAATTTACATGATCTTAAAGTGTTTTTTTGTTGTTTTTACCATTTTACAAGAATAAATTTACTGGTTTTACACTGTTTTACAAGAATTCTGTCTTTAGACCGGTTTTAATAGTTTTTTGTGTCAATTTGTTGGTTTTAAAGTGTTTTTCTGCTGTTTTCACCATTTTATAAGAATTGTTCTTTTAGACCAGTTTTAAGCGTTTCTAGTCGAAATTTACATGATCTTAAAGTGTTTTTTTGTTGTTTTACCATTTTACAAGAATAAATTTACTGGTTTTACACTGTTTTACAAGAATTCGTCTTTAGACCGGTTTTAATAGTTTTTTGTGTCAATTTGTTGGTTTTAAAGTGTTTTTCTGCTGTTTTCACCATTTTATAAGAATTGTTCTTTTAGACCAGTTTTAAGCGTTTCTAGTCGAAATTTACATGATCTTAAAGTGTTTTTTTGTTGTTTTACCATTTTACAAGAATAAATTTACTGGTTTTACACTGTTTTACAAGAATTCTGTCTTTAGACCGGTTTTAATAGTTTTTTGTGTCAATTTGCTGGTTTTTAAAGTGTTTTTCTGCTGTTTTCACCATTTTATAAGAATTGTTCTTTTAGACCAGTTTTAAGCGTTTCTAGTCGAAATTTACATGATCTTAAAGTGTTTTTTTGTTGTTTTACCATTTTACAAGAATAAATTTACTGGTTTTACACTGTTTTACAAGAATTGTCTTTAGACCGGTTTTAATAGTTTTTGTGTCAATTTGTTGGTTTTAAAGTGTTTTTCTGCTGTTTTCACCATTTTATAAGAATTGTTCTTTTAGACCAGTTTTAAGCGTTTCTAGTCGAAATTTACATGATCTTAAAGTGTTTTTTTGTTGTTTTTACCATTTTACAAGAATAAATTTACTGGTTTTTACACTGTTTTACAAGAATTCGTCTTTTAGACCGGTTTTAATAGTTTTTTGTGTCAATTTGCTGGTTTTTAAAGTGTTTTTCTGCTGTTTTCACCATTTTATAAGAATTGTTCTTTTAGACCAGTTTTAAGCGTTTCTAGTCGAAATTTACATGATCTTAAAGTGTTTTTTTGTTGTTTTACCATTTTACAAGAATAAATTTACTGGTTTTTACACTGTTTTACAAGAATTCGTCTTTTAGACCGGTTTTAATAGTTTTTTGTGTCAATTTGCTGGTTTTTAAAGTGTTTTTCTGCTGTTTTCACCATTTTATAAGAATTGTTCTTTTAGACCAGTTTTAAGCGTTTCTAGTCGAAATTTACATGATCTTAAAGTGTTTTTTTGTTGTTTTTACCATTTTACAAGAATAAATTTACTGGTTTTTACACTGTTTTACAAGAATTCGTCTTTTAGACCGGTTTTAATAGTTTTTTGTGTCAATTTGCTGGTTTTTAAAGTGTTTTTCTGCTGTTTTCACCATTTTATAAGAATTGTTCTTTTAGACCAGTTTTAAGCGTTTCTAGTCGAAATTTACATGATCTTAAAGTGTTTTTTTGCTGTTTTTACCATTTTACAAGAATAAATTTACTGGTTTTTACACTGTTTTACAAGAATTCGTCTTTAGACCGGTTTTAATAGTTTTTTGTGTCAATTTGCTGGTTTTTAAAGTGTTTTTCTGCTGTTTTCACCATTTTATAAGAATTGTTCTTTTAGACCAGTTTTAAGCGTTTCTAGTCGAAATTTACATGATCTTAAAGTGTTTTTTTGTTGTTTTACCATTTTACAAGAATAAATTTACTGGTTTTACACTGTTTTACAAGAATTCGTCTTTTAGACCGGTTTTAATAGTTTTTGTGTCAATTTGCTGGTTTTAAAGTGTTTTTCTGCTGTTTTCACCATTTTATAAGAATTGTTCTTTTAGACCAGTTTTAAGCGTTTCTAGTCGAAATTTACATGATCTTAAAGTGTTTTT
>NC_134826.1:191419-231905 GCF_004210375.1 Tachypleus tridentatus | reverse complement strand
TCAGATATTGAATAATTCTGTCCTTTCTTCAAACAAGGAAGTCAGATATTCAATAATTCTGACTGTTCGTTAAACAAGGAAGTTAGATAGTGAATGTTTCTTTACTTTCTTTAAACAAAAGAATCATATATTGAAAAATTCTATCCTTTCTTTAAACAAGGGAATCAGATATCGAATAATTCTGTTTTCTATAAACAATGGAATCATATATTGAATAATTCTGTTTTCCTTAAACAAGAAAGTCAGGTATTGAATAATTAAGTTCTTTAAGCAAAGAAGTCAGATATTGAATAATTCTGTCCGTTCTTTAAACAAGGAAGTCAGATATTGAATATTTCTGTCTTTTCTTGAAACAAGAAATTTAGATATTGTAGAATTCTTTCTTTCTTTAAACAAGAAAAAGAGATATTGAATATTTCTGTCCGTTCTTTAAACAAGGAAATCAGATATTGAATAATTCTGTCCTTTCTTAAACAAGGGAATCAGATATTGAATGTTTCTGTCCTTTCTTTAAACAAAGGAATCAGATATTGAATAATTTTGTCCTTTCTTCAAACAAGGGATTCAGATATTCAATAATTTTGTCCTTTCTTTAAACAAGGAATCAGATATTATAGATTTCTGTTCTTTCTTTAAACTAAAGAATCAGATATAAATAATTCTGTCCTTTCTTTAAACAAGGGAATGAGATATTTTAGAATATCTCGTTTCTTTAAACAAGAGAATGAGATATTGAATATTTCTGACCTTTCTTCTAAAATGGAAGTCAGATATTCAATAATTCTGACTGTTTGTTAAGCAAGGAAGTTAGATAGTGAATGTTTCTTTACTCTCTTTAAACAAAAGAATCATATATTGAAAAATTCTATCCTTTCTTTAAACAAGGGAATCAGATATCGAATAATTCTGTCTTTTCTATCAACAAGGGAATCATATATTGAAAAATTCTGTCCTTCCCTTAAACAAGAAAGTCAGGTATTGAATAATTAAGTTCTTTAAGCAAAGAAGTCAGATATTGAATAATTTTGTCCTTTCTTTAAACAAGGGAATAAGATATTATATATTTCTGTCTTTTCTTCAAACTACGAAATCAAATATTGAAAGTTGATGATCTTTCATAAAACAAAAGAATCAGATATTGGATAATTCTATTCTCTCTATAAACAAGGGAATCAGATATTGAATAATTCTTCCCTCTCTTTAAACAAGGGAATAAGATATTGAATAATCTTTCCGTTCTTCAAACAAGGAAGTCAGATATGGGATAATTCTGTCCTTTGAATAAACAACGGAATCAGATATTGTACATTTCTGTCTTTATTTTATGTAAGGAAGTCAGATATTCAATAATTCTGACCGTTGGTTAACAAAAAGTCAGATAGTGAATGTTTCTTTCCTTTCTTTAAAAGCAAATCATATATTTAAAAATTATGTCCCTTCTTTAAACAAGGGAAACAGATACTGAATAATTCTGTCTTTTCTATAAACAAGGGAATCATATATTGAATAATTCTGTCCTTCCCTTAAACAAGAAAGTCAAGTATTTGTCCTTTCTTTAAACAAGGGAATAAGATATTGTAGAATCTGTCGTTTCTTTAACCAAAAGAATGAGATATTGAATATTTCTGACCTTTCTTTTAAGATGGAATTCAGATATTCAATAATTCTGTCCGTTCTTCAAACAAGGAAGTCAGATATTCAATAATTCTGACTGTTCGTTAAGCAAGGAAGTTAGATAGTGAATGTTTCTTTACTTTCTTTAAACAAAAGAATCATATATCGAAAAATTCTATCCTTTCTTTAAACAAGAAAATCAGATATCGAATAATTCTGTCTTTTCTATAAACAAGGGAATCATATATTGAATAATTCTGTCCTTTCCTTAAACAAGAAAGTCAGGTATTGAATAATTAAGTTCTTTAAGCAAAGAAATCAGATATTGAATATTTTTGTCCTTTCTTTACACATGGGAATCAGATATTGAAAAATTCTGTCCTTTTTGTTATTCAAGGAAGTCAGATATTAAATAATTCTGTCCTTTCTTTAAACAAGGGAATAAGGTATTATAGATTTCTGTTCTTTCTTTAAACTAGGGAATCAGATATTGAATAATTCTGTCCTTTCTTTAAACAACGGAATCAGATATTGTAAAATCTCTCGTTTCTTTAAACAAGAGAATGAGATATTGAATATTTCTGACCTTTCTTCTAAAAAGGAATTCAGATATTCAATAATTCTGCCGTTCTTTAAACAAGGGAATCAGATGTTGAATGTTTTTTTATTTTCCTCAAACAATGAAGTCAGATATTGAATAATTCTGTCCGTTGTTTAAGGAAGGAAGTGAGATGTTGAATGTTTATCTCGATTCTTTAAACAAGAGAATGAGATATTGAGTATTTCTTGCGTTTGTTTGAACTCTTGTTTGAACGCTTTCTTTAAACAAGGGAATCAGATATTGAATAATTCTGTGCTTTCTTAAAACAAGGGAATCAGATATTAAATAATTCCGTCCTTCATTTAAACAAGGGAATTGGTTATTAAATGTTTCTGCCCTTTATTTATGAAAGTAAGTCAGATATTGAATATTTCTCTCCTTTCTTGAAACAAGAGATTTAGATATTGTAGAATTCTCTCCTTTCTTTAAACAAGAAAAAAAGTTATTCAATAATTCTCTCCTTTCTTCAAGCAAGAGATTTACATATTGTAGAATTCTCTCCTTTCTTTAAACAAGAAAAAAAGATATTCAATAATTCTGTCCGTCTTCCAAACAAGGAAGTCAAATATTCAATAATAATGTCCGTTCTTCAAGCAAAAAAGTCAGATATTTAATAATTTTGACCGTTCTTTGAGCAAGGAAGTCAGATATTCAATGTTTCTGACCTTTCTTTAAACAAGGGGATCAGATATTGAAAGTTGCTGACCTTTCATAAAACAAAAGAATCAGATATTGAATAATTCTATCCTTTCTGTAAGCGAGAAAGTCAGATATTGAATATTTCTATCTTTTCTATAAACAAGGGAATCATATATTGAAAAATTCTGTCCTTTCCTTAAATAAGAAAGTCAGGTATTGAATAATTAAGTTCTTTAAGCAAAGAAGTCAGATATTAAAAATTTTTGTCCTTTCTTTAAACACGGGAATCAGATATTGAATAATTCGGTCCTTTCTTTAAACAAGGGAATCAGATATTGTAGAATCTCTCGTTTCTTTAAACAAGAGAATGAGATATTGAATATTTCTGACCTTTCTTCTAAAATGGAAGTCAGATATTCAATAATTCTGACTGTTTGTTAAGCAAGGAAGTTAGATAGTGAATGTTTCTTTACTCTCTTTAAACAAAAGAATCATATATTGAAAAATTCTATCCTTTCTTTAAACAAGGGAATCAGATATCGAATAATTCTGTCTTTTCTATCAACAAGGGAATCATATATTGAAAAATTCTGTCCTTCCCTTAAACAAGAAAGTCAGGTATTGAATAATTAAGTTCTTTAAGCAAAGAAGTCAGATATTGAATAATTTTGTCCTTTCTTTAAACAAGGGAATAAGATATTATATATTTCTGTCCTTTCTTCAAACTAGGAAATCAAATATTGAAAGTTGATGATCTTTCATAAAACAAAAGAATCAGATATTGGATAATTCTATTCTCTCTATAAACAAGGGAATCAGATATTGAATAATTCTTCCCTCTCTTTAAACAAGGGAATAAGATATTGAATAATCTTTCCGTTCTTCAAACAAGGAAGTCAGATATGGGATAATTCTGTCCTTTGAATAAACAACGGAATCAGATATTGTACATTTCTGTCTTTACTTTATGTAAGGAAGTCAGATATTCAATAATTCTGACCGTTTGTTAAGCAAAAAAGTCAGATAGTGAATGTTTCTTTCCTTTCTTTAAAAACAAATCATATATTTAAAAATTATGTCCCTTCTTTAAACAAGGGAAACAGATACTGAATAATTGTCTCTTTTCTTTAAACAATGGAATCAGATATTGAAAAATTCTGACCGTTCTTCAAACAAGGAAGTCAGATATTCAATAATTCTGACTGTTCGTTAAGCAAGGAAGTTAGATAGTGAATGTTTCTTTACTCTCTTTAAACAAAAGAATCATATATTGAAAAATTCTATCCTTTCTTTAAACAAGGGAATCAGATATCGAATAATTCTGTCTTTTCTATAAACAAGGGAATCATATATTGAATAATTCTGTCCTTCCCTTAAACAAGAAAGTCAGGTATTTGTCCTTTCTTTAAACAAGGGAATAAGATATTGTAGAATCTGTCGTTTCTTTAACCAAAAGAATGAGATATTGAATATTTCTGACCTTTCTTCTAAGATGGAATTCAGATATTCAATAATTCTGTCCGTTCTTCAAACAAGGAAGTCAGATATTCAATAATTCTGACTGTTCGTTAAGCAAGGAAGTTAGATAGTGAATGTTTCTTTACTTTCTTTAAACAAAAGAATCATATATTGAAAAATTCTATCCTTTCTTTAAACAAGAAAATCAGATATCGAATAATTCTGTCTTTTCTATAAACAAGGGAATCATATATTGAATAATTCTGTCCTTTCCTTAAACAAGAAAGTCAGGTATTGAATAATTAAGTTCTTTAAGCAAAGAAATCAGATATTGAATATTTTTGTCCTTTCTTTACACATGGGAATCAGATATTGAAAAATTCTGTCCTTTTTTTTATTCAAGGAAGTCAGATATTAAATAATTCTGTCCTTTCTTTAAACAAGGGAATAAGGTATTATAGATTTCTGTTCTTTCTTTAAACTAGGGAATCAGATATTGAATAATTCTGTCCTTTCTTTAAACAAGGGAATCAGATATTGTAGAATCTCTCGTTTCTTTAAACAAGAGAATGAGATATTGAATATTTCTGACCTTTCTTCTAAAATGGAAGTCAGATATTCAATAATTCTGACTGTTTGTTAAGCAAGGAAGTTAGATAGTGAATGTTTCTTTACTCTCTTTAAACAAAAGAATCATATATTGAAAAATTCTATCCTTTCTTTAAACAAGGGAATCAGATATCGAATAATTCTGTCTTTTCTATCAACAAGGAATCATATATTGAAAAATTCTGTCCTTCCTTAAACAAGAAAGTCAGATATTGAATAATTAAGTTCTTTAAGCAAAGAAGTCAGATATTGAATAATTTTGTCCTTTCTTTAAACAAGGGAATAAGATATTATATATTTCTGTCTTTTCTTCAAACTACGAAATCAAATATTGAAAGTTGATGATCTTTCATAAAACAAAAGAATCAGATATTGGATAATTCTATTCTCTCTATAAACAAGGGAATCAGATATTGAATAATTCTTCCCTCTCTTTAAACAAGGGAATAAGATATTGAATAATCTTTCCGTTCTTCAAACAAGGAAGTCAGATATGGGATAATTCTGTCCTTTGAATAAACAACGGAATCAGATATTGTACATTTCTGTCTTTACTTTATGTAAGGAAGTCAGATATTCAATAATTCTGACCGTTGGTTAAGCAAAAAAGTCAGATAGTGAATGTTTCTTTCCTTTCTTTAAAACAAATCATATATTTAAAAATTATGTCCCTTCTTTAAACAAGGGAAACAGATACTGAATAATTCTGTCTTTTTTTTAAACAAGGGAATCAGATATTGAACAATTCTGACAGTTCTTCAAACAAGGAATCAGATATTCAATAATTCTGACTGTTCGTTAAGCAAGGAAGTTAGATAGTGAATGTTTCTTTACTTTCTTTAAACAAAAGAATCATATATCGAAAAATTCTATCCTTTCTTTAAACAAGAAAATCAGATATCGAATAATTCTGTCTTTTCTATAAACAAGGGAATCATATATTGAATAATTCTGTCCTTTCCTTAAACAAGAAAGTCAGGTATTGAATAATTAAGTTCTTTAAGCAAAGAAATCAGATATTGAATATTTTTGTCCTTTCTTTACACATGGGAATCAGATATTGAAAAATTCTGTCCTTTTGTTATTCAAGGAAGTCAGTTATTAAATAATTCTGTCCTTTCTTTAAACAAGGGAATAAGGTATTATAGATTTCTGTTCTTTCTTTAAACTAGGGAATCAGATATTGAATAATTCTGTCCTTTCTTTAAACAAGGGAATCAGATATTGTAGAATCTCTCGTTTCTTTAAACAAGAGAATGAGATATTGAATATTTCTGACCTTTCTTCTAAGAAGGAATTCAGATATTCAATAATTCTGTCCGTTCTTTAAACAAGGGAATCAGATGTTGAATGTTTTTTTTCTTTTCCTCAAACAATGAAGTCAGATATTGAATAATTCTGTCCGTTGTTTAAGGAAGGAAGTGAGATGTTGAATGTTTATCTCGATTCTTTAAACAAGAGAATGAGATATTGAGTATTTCTTGCGTTTGTTTGAACTCTTGTTTGAACGCTTTCTTTAAACAAGGGAATCAGATATTGAATAATTCTGTGCTTTCTTAAAACAAGGGAATCAGATATTAAATAATTCCGTCCTTCATTTAAACAAGGGAATTGGTTATTAAATGGTTCTGCCCTTTATTTATGAAAGTAAGTTAGATATTGAATATTTCTCTCCTTTCTTGAAACAAGAGATTTAGATATTGTAGAATTCTCTCCTTTCTTTAAACAAGAAAAAAAGTTATTCAATAATTCTCTCCTTTCTTCAAACAAGAGATTTACATATTGTAGAATTCTCTCCTTTCTTTAAACAAGAAAAAAAGATATTCAATAATTCTGTCCGTCTTCCAAACAAGGAAGTCAAATATTTAATAATTATGGCCGTTCTTCAAGCAAAAAAGTCAGATATTTAATAATTTTGACCGTCCTTTCAGCAAGGAAGTCAGATATTCAATGTTTCTGACCTTTCTTTAAACAAGGGGATCAGATATTGAAAGTTGCTGACCTTTCATAAAACAAAAGAATCAGATATTGAATAATTCTATCCTTTCTGTAAGCGAGAAAGTCAGATATTGAATATTTCTTTCCTCTCTATAAACAAGGGAATCAGATATTGAATAATTCTTCCCTCTCTTTAAACAAGGGAATAAGATATTGAATAATCTTTCCGTTCTTCAAACAAGGAAGTCAGATATGGAAAAATTCTGTCCTTTGAATAAACAACGGAATCAGATATTGTATATTTCTGTCTTTACTTTATGTAAGGAAGTCAGATATTGAATAATTCTGTCCTTTCTTCAAACAAGGGAAACAGATACTGAATAATTCTCTCTTTTTTTTAAACAAGGGAATCAGATATTGAACAATTCTGACAGTTCTTCAAACAAGGAATCAGATATTCAATAATTCTGACTCTTCGTTAAACAAGGAAGGTAGATAGTGAATGTTTCTTTACTTTCTTTAAACAAAAGAATCATATATCGAAAAATTCTATCCTTTCATTAAACAAGAAAATCAGATATCGAATAATTCTGTCTTTTCTATAAACAAGGGAATCATATATTGAATAATTCTGTCCTTTCCTTAAACAGGAATGTCAGGTATTGAATAATTAAGTTCTATAAGCAAAGAAGTCAGATATTGAATATTTTTGTCCTTTCTTTACACATGGGAATCAGATATTGAAAAATTCTGTCCTTTTGTTATTCAAGGAAGTCAGTTATTAAATAATTCTGTCCTTTCTTTAAACAAGGGAATAAGGTATTATAGATTTCTGTTCTTTCTTTAAACTAGGGAATCAGATATTGAATAATTCTGTCCTTTCTTTAAACAAGGGAATCAGATATTGTAGAATCTCTCGTTTCTTTAAACAAGAGAATGAGATATTGAATATTTCTGACCTTTCTTCTAAAATGGAAGTCAGATATTCAATAATTCTGACTGTTTGTTAAGCAAGGAAGTTAGATAGTGAATGTTTCTTTACTCTCTTTAAACAAAAGAATCATATATTGAAAAATTCTATCCTTTCTTTAAACAAGGGAATCAGATATCGAATAATTCTGTCTTTTCTATCAACAAGGGAATCATATATTGAAAAATTCTGTCCTTCCCTTAAACAAGAAAGTCAGGTATTGAATAATTAAGTTCTTTAAGCAAAGAAGTCAGATATTGAATAATTTTGTCCTTTCTTTAAACAAGGGAATAAGATATTATATATTTCTGTCTTTTCTTCAAACTACGAAATCAAATATTGAAAGTTGATGGTCTTTCAGAAAACAAAAGAATCAGATATTGGATAATTCTATTCTCTCTATAAACAAGGGAATCAGATATTGAATAATTCTTCCCTTTCTTTAAACAAGGGAATAAGATATTGAATAATCTTTCCGTTCTTCAAACAAGGAAGTCAGATATGGGATAATTCTGTCCTTTGAATAAACAACGGAATCAGATATTGTACATTTCTGTCTTTACTTTATGTAAGGAAGTCAGATATTCAATAATTCTGACTGTTTGTTAAGCAAGGAAGTTAGATAGTGAATGTTTCTTTACTCTCTTTAAACAAAAGAATCATATATTGAAAAATTCTATCCTTTCTTTAAACAAGGGAATCAGATACTCGAATAATTCTGTCTTTTCTATAAACAAGGGAATCATATATTGAATAATTCTGTCCTTCCCTTAAACAAGAAAGTCAGGTATTTGTCCTTTCTTTAAACAAGGGAATAAGATATTGTAGAATCTGTCGTTTCTTTAACCAAAAGAATGAGATATTGAATATTTCTGACCTTTCTTCTAAGATGGAATTCAGATATTCAATAATTCTGTCCGTTCTTCAAACAAGGAAGTCAGATATTCAATAATTCTGACTGTTCGTTAAGCAAGGAAGTTAGATAGTGAATGTTTCTTTACTTTCTTTAAACAAAAGAATCATATATTGAAAAATTCTATCCTTTCTTTAAACATGGGAATCAGATATCGAATAATTGTGTCTTTTCTATAAACAAGGGAATCATATATTGAATAATTCTGTCCTTCCCTTAAACAAGAAAGTCAGGTATTGAATAATTAAGTTCTTTAAGCAAAGAAGTCAGATATTGAATAATTTTGTCCTTTCTTTAAACAAGGGAATCAGATATTGAATATTTCTGTCTTTTCTTCAAAACAAGAAATCAAATATTGAAAAGTTTATGATCTGTTCTTTAAAAAAAAAGGAATCAGATATTGAATAATTCTGTCCTTTCTTTAAACAAGGGAATCAGATATTGAATAATTCTTCCTTTCTTTAAACAAGGGAATCAGATATTGAATAATTTCTGACCTTTCTTCAAACAAGGAAGTCAGATATTGAATAATTCTGTCCTTTGAATAAACAAGGGAATCAGATATTGAATAATTTCTGTCTTTCTTTAAACAAGGAAGTCAGATATTCAATAATTCTGACTGTTCTTTAAGCAAGGAAGTCAGATATTGAATGTTTTACTTTCTTTAAACAAAAGAATCATATATTGAAAAATTCTATTTTCTTTAAACAAGGGAATCAGATATTGAATAATTCTGTGCTTTCTTAAAACAAGGGAATCAGATATTGAATAATTTAAACAAGGGAATTGGTTATTAAATGTCCTTTCTTTAAACAAGTAAGTCAGATATTGAATATTTCTGTCCTTTCTTTAAACAAGAGATTTAGATATTGTAGAATTCTGTCCTTTCTTTAAACAAAAAAAAAGATATTGAATAATTCTCTCCTTTCTTCAAACAAGAGAATTCAGATATTCAATAATTCTCTCCTTTCTTTAAACAAAAAAAGTCAGATATTCAATAATTCTGTCTGTTCTTCCAAACAAGGAAGTCAAGATATTGAATAATTCTTTACGTTCTTCAAACAAAGGAAGTCAGATATTGAATAATTTTGACCGTTCTTTAAACAAGGAAGTCAGATATCGAATAATTCTGACCTTTCTTTAAACAAGGGAATCAGATATTGAATAATTCTGACCTTTCTTAAAACAAGAGAATCAGATATTGAATAATTCTATCCTTTCTTTAAGCAAGAAAGTCAGATATTGAATATTTTGTCCGTTCTATAAACAAGGAAGTCAGATATTGAATAATTTTGTTCTTTCTTTAAACAAGGGAATCAGATATTGAATAATTCTTTGCTTTCTTCAAACAAGGGAATCAGATATTAAATAATTCCTGTCCTTCATTTAAACAAGGGAATCAGATATTAAATGTTTCTGCCTTTTCTTTATGAAAGTAAGTCAGATATTGAATAATTCTCTCCTTTCTTTAAACAAGAAATTTAGATATTGTAGAATTCTCTCCTTTCTTTAAAAAACAAATCATATATTCAATAATTCTCTCCTTTCTTCAAACAAGAGAAACAGATATTGTATAATTCTCTCCTTTCTTTAAACAAGAAAAAAAGATATTCAATAATTCTGTCCGTTCTTCCAAACAAGGAAGTCAGATATTCAATAATTCTGACTGTTCGTTAAGCAAGGAATAGATATGAATGTTTCTTTTACGTTCTTCAAACAAAAGAATCAGATATTTAATAATTCTGACCGTTCTTTAAACAAGGAAATCAGATATCGAATGTTTCTGACCTTTCTTTAAACAAGGGAATCAGATATTGAAAATTGCTGTCCTTTCATAAAACAAAAAAATCAGATATTGAATAATTCTACCCTTTCTTTAAGCAAAGAAGTCAGATATTGAATATTTCTTTCCTCTCTATAAACAAGGGAATCAGATATTGAATAATTCTTAATTCTTTCTCTTTAAACAAGGGAATAAGATATTGAATAATCTTTCCGTTCTTCAAACAAGGAAGTCAGATATGGATAAATTCTGTCCTTTGAATAAACAACGGAATCAGATATTGTATATTTCTGTCTTTACTTTATGTAAGGAAGTCAGATATTCAATAATTCTGACCGTTCGTTAAACAAAGGAATCAGATAGTGAATGTTTCTTTCCTTTCTTTAAAAACAAATCATATATTTAAAATTATGTCCCTTCTTTAAACAAAGGAAACAGATACTGAATAAACAAGGGAATCAGATATTTTGTCTCTTTTCTTTAAACAATGGAATCAGATATTGAAAAATTCTGACCGTTCTTCAAACAAGGAAGTCAGAACGCTTTCTCTTCAAACAATATTCAAATAATTCTGACTGTTCGTTAAGCAAGGAAGTTAGATAGTCAATGTTTCTTTACTTTCTTTAAACAAAAGAATCATATATCGAAAAATTCTATCCTTTCTTTAAACAAGAAAATCAGATATCGAATAATTCTGTCTTTTCTATAAACAAGGGAATCATATATTGAATAATTCTCTCCTTTCCTTAAACAAGAAAGTCATGTATTGAATAATTAAGTTCTTTAAGCAAAGAAGTCAGATATCGAATATTTTTGTCCTTTCTTTACACATGGGAATCAGATATTGAAAAATTCTGTCCATTTGTTATTCAAGGAAGTCAGTTATTAAATAATTCTCTCCTTTCTTTAAACAAGGGAATAAGGTATTATAGATTTCTGTTCTTTCTTTAAACTAGGGAATCAGATATTGAATAATTCTGTCCTTTCTTTAAACAACGGAATCAGATATTGTAGAATCTCTCGTTTCTTTAAACAAGAGAATGAGATATTGAATATTTCTGACCTTTCTTCTAAGAAGGAATTCAGATATTCAATAATTCTCTCCGTTCTTTAAACAAGGGAATCAGATGTTGAATGTTTTTTTCTTTTCCTCAAACAATGAAGTCAGATATTGAATAATTCTGTCCGTTGTTTAAGGAAGGAAGTGAGATGTTGAATGTTTATCTCGATTCTTTAAACAAGAGAATGAGATATTGAGTATTTCTTGCGTTTGTTTGAACTCTTGTTTGAACGCTTTCTTTAAACAAGGGAATCAGATATTGAATAATTCTGTGCTTTCTTAAAACAAGGGAATCAGATATTAAATAATTCCGTCCTTCATTTAAACAAGGGAATTGGTTACTAAATGGTTCTGCTTTTTATTTATGAAAGTAAGTCAGATATTGAATATTTCTCTCCTTTCTTGAAACAAGAGATTTAGATATTGTAGAATTCTCTCCTTTCTTTAAACAAGAAAAAAAGTTATTCAATAATTCTCTCCTTTCTTCAAACAAGAGATTTACATATTGTAGAATTCTCTCCTTTCTTTAAACAAGAAAAAAAGATATTCAATAATTCTGTCCGTCTTCCAAACAAGGAAGTCAAATATTTGATAATTATGGCCGTTCTTCAAGCAAAAAAGTCAGATATTTAATAATTTTGACCGTCCTTTCAGCAAGGAAGTCAGATATTCAATGTTTATGACCTTTCTTTAAACAAGGGGATCAGATATTGAAAGTTGCTGACCTTTCATAAAACAAAAGAATCAGATATTGAATAATTCTATTTTTTCTGTAAGCGAGAAAGTCAGATATTGAATATTTCTTTCCTCTCTATAGACAAGGGAATCAGATATTGAATAATTCTTCCCTCTCTTTAAACAAGGGAATAAGATATTGAATAATCTTTCCGTTCTTCAAACAAGGAAGTCAGATATGGAAAAATTCTGTCCTTTGAATAAACAACGGAATCAGATATTGTATATTTCTGTCTTTACTTTATGTAAGGAAGTCAGATATTCAATAATTCTGACCGTTCGTTAAGCAAGAAAGTCAGATAGTGAATGTTTCTTTCCTTTCTTTAAAAAAACAAATCATATATTTAAAATTATGTCCCTTCTTTAAACAAGGGAAACAGATACTGAATAATTGTCTCTTTTCTTTAAACAATGGAATCAGATATTGAAAAATTCTGACCGTTCTTCAAACAAGGAAGTCAGATATTCAATAATTCTGACTGTTCGTTAAGCAAGGAAGTTAGATAGTCAATGTTTCTTTACTTTCTTTAAACAAAAGAATCATATATCGAAAAATTCTATCCTTTCTTTAAACAAGAAAATCAGATATCGAATAATTCTGTCTTTTCTATAAACAAGGGAATCATATATTGAATAATTCTCTCCTTTCCTTAAACAAGAAAGTCATGTATTGAATAATTAAGTTCTTTAAGCAAAGAAGTCAGATATCGAATATTTTTGTCCTTTCTTTACACATGGGAATCAGATATTGAAAAATTCTGTCCATTTGTTATTCAAGGAAGTCAGTTATTAAATAATTCTCTCCTTTCTTTAAACAAGGGAATAAGGTATTATAGATTTCTGTTCTTTCTTTAAACTAGGGAATCAGATATTGAATAATTCTGTCCTTTCTTTAAACAACGGAATCAGATATTGTAGAATCTCTCGTTTCTTTAAACAAGAGAATGAGATATTGAATATTTCTGACCTTTCTTCTAAGAAGGAATTCAGATATTCAATAATTCTCTCCGTTCTTTAAACAAGGGAATCAGATGTTGAATGTTTTTTTCTTTTCCTCAAACAATGAAGTCAGATATTGAATAATTCTGTCCGTTGTTTAAGGAAGGAAGTGAGATGTTGAATGTTTATCTCGATTCTTTAAACAAGAGAATGAGATATTGAGTATTTCTTGCGTTTGTTTGAATTCTTGTTTGAACGCTTTCTTTAAACAAGGGAATCAGATATTGAATAATTCTGTGCTTTCTTAAAACAAGGGAATCAGATATTAAATAATTCCGTCCTTCATTTAAACAAGGGAATTGGTTACTAAATGGTTCTGCTTTTTATTTATGAAAGTAAGTCAGATATTGAATATTTCTCTCCTTTCTTGAAACAAGAGATTTAGATATTGTAGAATTCTCTCCTTTCTTTAAACAAGAAAAAAAGTTATTCAAAAATTCTCTCCTTTCTTCAAACAAGAGATTTACATATTGTAGAATTCTCTCCTTTCTTTAAACAAGAAAAAAAGATATTCAATAATTCTGTCCGTCTTCCAAACAAGGAAGTCAAATATTTGATAATTATGGCCGTTCTTCAAGCAAAAAAGTCAGATATTTAATAATTTTGACCGTCCATTCAGCAAGGAAGTCAGATATTCAATGTTTATGACCTTTCTTTAAACAAGGGGATCAGATATTGAAAGTTGCTGACCTTTCATAAAACAAAAGAATCAGATATTGAATAATTCTATTTTTTCTGTAAGCGAGAAAGTCAGATATTGAATATTTCTTTCCTCTCTATAGACAAGGGAATCAGATATTGAATAATTCTTCCCTCTCTTTAAACAAGGGAATAAGATATTGAATAATCTTTCCGTTCTTCAAACAAGGAAGTCAGATATGGAAAAATTCTGTCCTTTGAATAAACAACGGAATCAGATATTGTATATTTCTGTTTTTACTTTATGTAAGGAAGTCAGATATTCAATAATTCTGACCGTTCGTTAAGCAAGAAACTCAGATAGTGAATGTTTCTTTCCTTTCTTTAAAAAACAAATCATATATTTAAAAATTATGTCCCTTCTTTAAACAAGGGAAACAGATACTGAATAATTGTCTCTTTTCTTTAAACAATGGAATCAGATATTGAAAAATTCTGACCGTTCTTCAAACAAGGAAGTCAGATATTCAATAATTCTGACTGTTCGTTAAGCAAGGAAGTTAGATAGTCAATGTTTCTTTACTTTCTTTAAACAAAAGAATCATATATCGAAAAATTCTATCCTTTCTTTAAACAAGAAAATCAGATATCGAATAATTCTGTCTTTTCTATAAACAAGGGAATCATATATTGAATAATTCTCTCCTTTCCTTAAACAAGAAAGTCATGTATTGAATAATTAAGTTCTTTAAGCAAAGAAGTCAGATATCGAATATTTTTGTCCTTTCTTTACACATGGGAATCAGATATTGAAAAATTCTGTCCATTTGTTATTCAAGGAAGTCAGTTATTAAATAATTCTCTCCTTTCTTTAAACAAGGGAATAAGGTATTATAGATTTCTGTTCTTTCTTTAAACTAGGGAATCAGATATTGAATAATTCTGTCCTTTCTTTAAACAACGGAATCAGATATTGTAGAATCTCTCGTTTCTTTAAACAAGAGAATGAGATATTGAATATTTCTGACCTTTCTTCTAAGAAGGAATTCAGATATTCAATAATTCTCTCCGTTCTTTAAACAAGGGAATCAGATGTTGAATGTTTTTTTCTTTTCCTCAAACAATGAAGTCAGATATTGAATAATTCTGTCCGTTGTTTAAGGAAGGAAGTGAGATGTTGAATGTTTATCTCGATTCTTTAAACAAGAGAATGAGATATTGAGTATTTCTTGCGTTTGTTTGAACTCTTGTTTGAACGCTTTCTTTAAACAAGGGAATCAGATATTGAATAATTCTGTGCTTTCTTAAAACAAGGGAATCAGATATTAAATAATTCCGTCCTTCATTTAAACAAGGGAATTGGTTACTAAATGTTTCTGCCCTTTATTTATGAAAGTAAGTCAGATATTGAATATTTCTCTCCTTTCTTGAAACAAGAGATTTAGATATTGTAGAATTCTCTCCTTTCTTTAAACAAGAAAAAAAGTTATTCAAAAATTCTCTCCTTTCTTCAAACAAGAGATTTACATATTGTAGAATTCTCTCCTTTCTTTAAACAAGAAAAAAAGATATTCAATAATTCTGTCCGTCTTCCAAACAAGGAAGTCAAATATTCAATAATTATGGGCGTTCTTCAAGCAAAAAGTCAGATATTTAATAATTTTGACCGTTCTTTGAGCAAGGAAGTCAGATATTCAATGTTTCTGACCTTTCTTTAAACAAGGGGATCTGATATTGAAAGTTGCTGACCTTTCATAAAACAAAAGAATCAGATATTGAATAATTCTATTTTTTCTGTAAGCGAGAAAGTCAGATATTGAATATTTCTTTCCTCTCTATAGACAAGGGAATCAGATATTGAATAATTCTTCCCTCTCTTTAAACAAGGGAATAAGATATTGAATAATCTTTCCGTTCTTCAAACAAGGAAGTCAGATATGGAAAAATTCTGTCCTTTGAATAAACAACGGAATCAGATATTGTATATTTCTGTTTTTACTTTATGTAAGGAAGTCAGATATTCAATAATTCTGACCGTTCGTTAAGCAAGAAACTCAGATAGTGAATGTTTCTTTCCTTTCTTTAAAAAACAAATCATATATTTAAAAATTATGTCCCTTCTTTAAACAAGGGAAACAGATACTGAATAATTGTCTCTTTTCTTTAAACAATGGAATCAGATATTGAAGAATTCTGACCGTTCTTCAAACAAGTAAGTCAGATATTCAGTAATTCTGACTGTTCGTTAAGCAAGGAAGTTAGATAGTGAATGTTTCTTTACTTTCTTTGATCAAAAGAATCATATATTGAAAAATTCTATCCTTTCTGTAAACAAGGGAATCAGATATCGAATACTTCTGCCTTTTCTATAAACAATGGAATCATATATTGAATAATTCTGTCCTTTTCTTAAACAACAAACTCAGATGTTGAATAATTAAGTTTTTTAAGCAAAGATGTCAGATATTCAATAATTCTGTCCGTTCTCCAAACAAGGAAGTCAGATATTGAATATTTCTGTCTTTTCTTGAAACAAGACATTTAGATATTATAGAATTCTTTCTGTTATTTAAACAAGAAAAAGAGATATTGAATATTTGTGTCCGTTCTTCAAACAAGGAAATCAGATATTGAATAATTCTGACCTTTCTTAAACAAAGGAGTCAGATATTGAATGTTTCTGTTCTTTCTTTAAACAAAGGAATCATATATTGAATAATTTTGCCCATTCTTCAAAGATGGGATTCAGATATTCAATAATTTTGTCCTTTCTTTAAACAAAGGAATAAGGTATTATAGATTTCTGTTCTTTCTTTAAACTAGGGAATCAGATATTGAATAATTCTCTCCTTTCTTTAAACAAGGGAATGAGATATTTTAGAATATCTCGTTTCTTTAAACAAGAGAATGAGATATTGAATATTTCTGACCTTTCTACTAAGGAGGAAATCAGATATTCAATAATTCTGTCCGTTCTTTAAACAAGGGAATCAGATGTTGAATGTTTTTTCTTTTCCTCAAACAAGGAAGTCAGATATTGAATAATTCTGTCCGTTGTTTAAGGAAGGAAGTGAGATGTTGAATGTTTCTCTCCATTCATTAAACAAGAGAGTGAGATATTGTGTATTTCTTACGTTTGTTTGAAGTCTTGTTTGAACGCTATCTTCAAACAAGGGAATCAGATATTGAATATTACTGTCCGTTCTTCGAACAAGGAAGTCAGATATTCAATAATTCTGACTGTTCGTTAAGCAAGGAAGTTAGATAGTGAATGTTTCTTTACTCTCTTTAAACAAAAGAATCATATATTGAAAAATTCTATCCTTTCTTTAAACAAGGGAATCAGATATCGAATAATTCTGTCTTTTCTATAAACAAGGGAATCATATATTGAATAATTCTGTCCTTCCTTAAACAAGAAAAGTCAGGTATTTGTCCTTTCTTTAAACAAGGGAATAAGATATTGTAGAATCTGTCGTTTCTTTAACCAAAAGAATGAGATATTGAATATTTCTGACCTTTCTTCTAAGATGGAATTCAGATATTCAATAATTCTGTCCGTTCTTCAAACAAGGAAGTCAGATATTCAATAATTCTGACTGTTCGTTAAGCAAGGAAGTTAGATAGTCAATGTTTCTTTACTTTCTTTAAACAAAAGAATCATATATCGAAAAATTCTATCCTTTCTTTAAACAAGAAAATCAGATATCGAATAATTCTGTCTTTTCTATAAACAAGGGAATCATATATTGAATAATTCTCTCCTTTCCTTAAACAAGAAAGTCATGTATTGAATAATTAAGTTCTTTAAGCAAAGAAGTCAGATATCGAATATTTTTGTCCTTTCTTTACACATGGGAATCAGATATTGAAAAATTCTGTCCATTTGTTATTCAAGGAAGTCAGTTATTAAATAATTCTCTCCTTTCTTTAAACAAGGGAATAAGGTATTATAGATTTCTGTTCTTTCTTTAAACTAGGGAATCAGATATTGAATAATTCTGTCCTTTCTTTAAACAACGGAATCAGATATTGTAGAATCTCTCGTTTCTTTAAACAAGAGAATGAGATATTGAATATTTCTGACCTTTCTTCTAAGAAGGAATTCAGATATTCAATAATTCTCTCCGTTCTTTAAACAAGGGAATCAGATGTTGAATTTTTTTCTTTTCCTCAAACAATGAAGTCAGATATTGAATAATTCTGTCCGTTGTTTAAGGAAGGAAGTGAGATGTTGAATGTTTATCTCGATTCTTTAAACAAGAGAATGAGATATTGAGTATTTCTTGCGTTTGTTTGAACTCTTGTTTGAACGCTTTCTTTAAACAAGGGAATCAGATATTGAATAATTCTGTGCTTTCTTAAAACAAGGGAATCAGATATTAAATAATTCCGTCCTTCATTTAAACAAGGGAATTGGTTATTAAATGTTTCTGCCCTTTATTTATGAAAGTAAGTCAGATATTGAATATTTCTCTCCTTTCTTGAAACAAGAGATTTAGATATTGTAGAATTCTCTCCTTTCTTTAAACAAGAAAAAAAGTTATTCAAAAATTCTCTCCTTTCTTCAAACAAGAGATTTACATATTGTAGAATTCTCTCCTTTCTTTAAACAAGAAAAAAAGATATTCAATAATTCTGTCCGTCTTCCAAACAAGGAAGTCAAATATTCAATAATTATGGGCGTTCTTCAAGCAAAAAAGTCAGATATTTAATAATTTTGACCGTTCTTTGAGCAAGGAAGTCAGATATTCAATGTTTCTGACCTTTCTTTAAACAAGGGGATCAGATATTGAAAGTTGCTGACCTTTCATAAAACAAAAGAATCAGATATTGAATAATTCTATTTTTCTGTAAGCGAGAAAGTCAGATATTGAATATTTCTTTCCTCTCTATAGACAAGGGAATCAGATATTGAATAATTCTTCCCTCTCTTTAAACAAGGGAATAAGATATTGAATAATCTTTCCGTTCTTCAAACAAGGAAGTCAGATATCGAAAAATTCTGTCCTTTGAATAAACAACGGAATCAGATATTGTATATTTCTGTTTTTTACTTTATGTAAGGAAGTCAGATATTCAATAATTCTGACCGTTCGTTAAGCAAGAAAGTCAGATAGTGAATGTTTCTTTCCTTTCTTTAAAAAAAACAAATCATATATTTAAAAATTATGTCCCTTCTTTAAACAAGGGAAACAGATACTGAATAATTGTCTCTTTTCTTTAAACAATGGAATCAGATATTGAAGAATTCTGACCGTTCTTCAAACAAGTAAGTCAGATATTCAGTAATTCTGACTGTTCGTTAAGCAAAGAAGTTAAATAGTGAATGTTTCTTTACTTTCTTTAAACAAAAGAATCATATATTGAAAAATTCTATCCTTTCTGTAAACAAGGGAATCAGATATCGAATACTTCTGCCTTTTCTATAAACAATGGAATCATATATTGAATAATTCTGTCCTTTTCTTAAACAACAAACTCAGATGTTGAATAATTAAGTTTTTTAAGCAAAGATGTCAGATATTCAATAATTCTGTCCGTTCTCCAAACAAGGAAGTCAGATATTGAATATTTCTGTCTTTTCTTGAAACAAGACATTTAGATATTATAGAATTCTTTCTGTTATTTAAACAAGAAAAAGAGATATTGAATATTTGTGTCCGTTCTTCAAACAAGGAAATCAGATATTGAATAATTCTGACCTTTCTTAAACAAAGGAATCAGATATTGAATGTTTCTGTTCTTTCTTTAAACAAAGGAATCATATATTGAATAATTTTGCCCATTCTTCAAAGATGGGATTCAGATATTCAATAATTTTGTCCTTTCTTTAAACAAAGGAATAAGGTATTATAAATTTCTGTTCTTTCTTTAAACTAGGGAATCAGATATTGAATAATTCTGTCCTTTCTTTAAACAAGGGAATGAGATATTTTAGAATATCTCGTTTCTTTAAACAAGAGAATGAGATATTGAATATTTCTGACCTTTCTACTAAGGAGGAAATCAGATATTCAATAATTCTGTCCGTTCTTTAAACAAGGGAATCAGATGTTGAATGTTTTTTCTTTTCCTCAAACAAGGAAGTCAGATATTGAATAATTCTGTCCTTTCTTTAAACAAGGGAATCAGATATTGTAAAATCTATCGTTTCTTTCACCAAAAGAATGAGATATTGAATATTTCTGACCTTTCTTCTAAGATGTAATTCAGATATTCAATAATTTTGTCCGTTCTTCAAACCAGTGAGTCAGATATTCAATAATTCTGACTGTTCGTTAAGCAAGGAAGTTAGATAGTGAATGTTTCTTTACTCTCTTTAAACAAAAGAATCATATATTGATAAATTCTACCCTTTTTTAAACAAGGGAATCAGATATCGAATAATTCTGTCTTTTCTATCAACAAGGGAATCATATATTGAATAATTCTGTCCTTCCCTTAAACAAGAAAGTCAGGTATTGAATAATTAAGTTCTTTAAGCAAAGAAGTCAGATATTGAATATTTTGTCCGTTCTTTTCAAACAAGGAAGTCATATATTGAATAATTTTGTTCTTTCTTCAAACAAGGGAATCAGATATTGAATAATTCTGTGCTTTCTTAAAACAAGGGAATCAGATATTAAATAATTCCGTCCTTCATTGAAACAAGGGAATTGGTTATTAAATGTTTCTGCCTTTCTTTATGAAAGTAAGTCAGATATTGAATATTTCTCTCCTTTCTTGAAACAAGAGATTTAGATATTGTAGAATTCTCTCCTTTCTTTAAACAAGAAAAAAAGATATTCAATAATTCTCTCCTTTCTTCAAACAAGAGATTTACATATTGTAGAATTCTCTCCTTTCTTTAAACAAGAAAAAAGATATTCAATAATTCTGTCCGTCTTCCAAACAAGGAAGTCAGATATTCAATAATTATGGCCGTTCTTCAAGCAAAAAAAAGTCAGATATTTAATAATTTTGACCGTTCTTTCAGCAAAAGTCAGATATTCAATGTTTCTGACCTTTCTTTAAAAAAGGGAATCAGATATTGAAAGTTGCTGACCTTTCATAAAACAAAAGAATCAGATATTGAATAATTCTTTCCTCTCTATAAACAAGGGAATCAGATATTGAATAATTCTTCCCTCTCTTTAAACAAGGGAATAAGATATTGAATAATCTTGTCCGTTCTTCAAACAAGGAAGTCAGATATGGAATAATTCTGTCATTTGAATAAACAAGGGAATCAGATATTGTATATTTCTGTCTTTACTTTATGTAAGGAAGTCAGATATTCAATAATTCTGACCGTTCGTTAAGCAAGAAAGTCAGATAGTGAATGTTTCTTTCCTTTCTTTAAAAAACAAATCATGTATTTAAAAATTATGTTCCTTCTTTAAACAAGGGAAACAGATACTGAATAATTGTCTCTTTTCTTTAAAAAATGGAATCAGATATTGAACAATTCTGACCGTTCTTCAAAGAAGGAAGTCAGATATTCAATAATTCTGACTGTTCGTTAAGCAAGGAAGTCAGATAGTGAATGTTTCTTTACTTTCTTTATACAAAAGAATCATATATTGAAAAATTCTATCCTTTCTGTAAACAAAAGAATCAGATATCGAATACTTCTGTCTTTTCCTTAAACAAGAAAGTCAGGTGTTGAATAATTAAGTTCTTTAAGTAAAGATATTGAATATCTGTCAGATATTCAATAATTCTGTCCGTTCTCCAAACAAGGAAGCCAGATATTGAATATTTCTTTCTTTTCTTGAAACAAGAAATTTAGATATTATAGAATTCTTTCTATTCTTCAAAGATGGTATTCAGATACTCAATAATTCTCTCCGTTCTTTAAACAAGAAAGTCAGGTATTGAATATTTTTGTCTTTCTTGAAACAAGACATTTAGATATTGTAGAATTCTTTCTATTATTTAAACAAGAAAAAGAGATATTGAATATTTGTGTCCATTCTTCAAACAAGGAAATCAGATATTGAATAATTCTGACCTTTCTTAAACAAAGGAATCAGATATTGAATAATTTTGCCCATTCTTCAAAGATGGGATTCAGATATTCAATAATTCTGACTCTTCGTTAAACAACAAAGTTAGATAGTGAATGTTTCTTTACTTTCTTTAATCAAAAGAATCATATATTGAAAATTCTATCCTTTCTTTAAACAAGAAAGTCAGATATTGAATATTTCTGTCCTTTTTTTAAACATGGGAATCAGATATTGAAAAATTCTATCCTTTTGTTAAACAAGGAAGTCAGTTATTAAATAATTCTGTCCTTTCTTTAAACAAGGAAATAAGGTATTATAGATTTTTGTTCTTTCTTTAAACTAGGGAATCAGATATTGAATAATTCTGTCCGTTCTTTAAACAAGGGAATCAGATATTGAATAAATCTGTCCGTTCTTTAAACAAGGGAATCAGATAATGTAGAATCTATCGTTTCTTTCACCAAAAGAATGAGATATTGAATATTTCTTGCGTTTGTTTCAACTCTTGTTTGAACGCTTTCTTTAAACAAAGGAATCAGATATTGAATAATACTGTCCTTTATTTAAACAATAGAATCAGATATTCTATATTTCTGTACTTTCTTTAAACAAGGGAATCAGATATTGAATAAATCTGTCCGTTCTTTAAACAAGGGAATCAGATAATGTAGAATCTATCGTTTCTTTAAACAAAAGAATCAGATATTGAATATTTCTTGCGTTTGTTTCAACTCTTGTTTGAACGCTTTCTTTAAACAAAGGAATCAGATATTGAATAATACTGTCCTTTATTTAAACAATAGAATCAGATATTGAATATTTCTGTCCTTTCTTTAAACAAGGGAATCAGATATTGAATAATTATGTCTTTTCTTTTAACAAGGGGATCAGATATTGAAAAATTCTGTCCTTTTGTTAAACAAGGAAGTCAGTTATTGAATAATTCTGAACGTTCTTTGAGCAAAGAAGTCAGATATTGAATAATTCTATTTCCTCGTGAAGAAAAAAATTCAGTTTTGAATAATTCTGACATTTTTTTAAACAAGGTAATAAAATATTCAAAAATTCTTTCCTTTTCTTAAAGAAGGATATCAAATATTTAATAATTCTGTACTTTATTAAAACAAGGGATTCAGATATTGAATAATTATCTCCTTTCTTTAAACAAGAGAATCAGATATTGAAAAATTCTGTCCTTTGTTTAAACAAGGAAATCAGATATTGAATAATTCTCACAGTTCTTTAAACAAGAAAGTTAGATATTGAATATTTTTGTCTCTCTTGAAACAAGAGATTTAGATATTGAAGAATTCTTTCTATTATTTAAACAAGAAAAAGAGATATTGAATATTACTGTCCGTTCTTCAAGCAAGGAAATCAGATATTGAAAAATTCTGACCTTTCTTAAACAAAGGAATCAGATATTGAATAATTTTGCCCATTCTTCAAAAATGGGATTCAGATATTCAATAATTCTGTCATTTCTTTATACAATAAAGTCATATATTGAATATTTTTGTCCTTTCTTGAAACAAGAGATTTAGATATTATAGAATTCTCTCTATTCTTTAAACAGGGAAAAGAGATATTCAATAATTATGACCGTTCCTTAAACAAAGAAGTCAGATATTGAATAATTCTGTCTTTTCTATCAACAAGGGAATCATATACTGAATAATTCTGTCCTTCCCTTAAACAAGAAAGTCAGGTATTGAATAATTAAGTTCTTTAAGCAATGAAGTCAGATATTGAATAATTCTGTCCTTTCTTTAAACAAGGGAATAAGATATTATAGATTTCTGTCTTTTCTTTAAACTAGGAAATCAAATATTGAATAATTCTGTCCTTTCTTTAAACAAGGGAATCAGATATTGTAAAATCTATCGTTTCTTTCACCAAAAGAATGAGATATTGAATATTTCTGACCTTTCTTCTAAGATGTAATTCAGATATTCAATAATTCTGTCCGTTCTTCAAACCATTGAGTCAGATATTCAATAATTCTGACTGTTCGTTAAGCAAGGAAGTTAGATAGTGAATGTTTCTTTACTCTCTTTAAACAAAGGAATCATATATTGATAAATTCTACCATTTTTTAAACAAGGGAATCAGATATCGAATAATTCTGTCTTTTCTATCAACAAGGGAATCATATATTGAATAATTCTGTCCTTCCCTTAAACAAGAAAGTCAGGTATTGAATAATTAAGTTCTTTAAGCAAAGAAGTCAGATATTGAATATTTTTGTCCGTTCTTCAAACAAGGAAGTCATATATTGAATAATTTTGTTCTTTCTTCAAACAAGGGAATCAGATATTGAATAATTCAGTGCTTTCTTAAAACAAGGGAATCAGATATTAAATAATTCCGTCCTTCATTGAAACAAGGGAATTGGTTATTAAATGTTTCTGCCATTTCTTTATGAAAGTAAGTCAGATATTGAATATTTCTCTCCTTTCTTGAAACAAGAGATTTAGATATTGTAGAATTCTCTCCTTTCTTTAAACAAGAAAAAAAGATATTCAATAATTCTCTCCTTTCTTCAAACAAGAGATTTACATATTGTAGAATTCTCTCCTTTCTTTAAACAAGAAAAAAAGATATTCAATAATTCTGTCCGTCTTCCAAACAAGGAAGTCAGATATTCAATAATTATGGCCGTTCATCAAGCAAAAAAGTCAGATATTTAATAATTTTGACCGTTCTTTCAGCAAAAAAGTCAGATATTCAATGTTTCTGACCTTTCTTTAAAAAAGGGAATCAGGTATTGAAAGTTGCTGACCTTTCATAAAACAAAAGAATCAGATATTGAATAATTCTTTCCTCTCTATAAACAAGGGAATCAGATATTGAATAATTCTTCCCTCTCTTTAAACAAGGGAATAAGATATTGAATAATCTTGTCCGTTCTTCAAACAAGGAAGTCAGATATGGAATAATTCTGTCCTTTGAATAAACAAGGGAATCAGATATTGTATATTTCTGTCTTTACTTTATGTAAGGAAGTCAGATATTCAATAATTCTGACCGTTCGTTAAGCAAGAAAGTCAGATAGTGAATGTTTCTTTCGTTTCTTTAAAAAACAAATCATGTATTTAAAAATTATTTTCCTTCTTTAAACAAGGGAAACAGATACTGAATAATGTCTCTTTTCTTTAAAAAATGGAATCAGATATTGAACAATTCTGACCGTTTTTCAAACAAGGAAGTCAGATATTCAATAATTCTGACTGTTCGTTAAGCAAGGAAGTTAGATAGTGAATGTTTCTTTACTTTCTTTAAACAAAAGAATCATATATTGAAAAATTCTATCCTTTCTGTAAACAAAAGAATCAGATATCGAATACTTCTGTCTTTTCCTTAAACAAGAAAGTCAGGTGTTGAATAATTAAGTTCTTTAAGCAAAGACGTCAGATATTCAATAATTCTGTCCGTTCTCCAAACAAGGAAGCCAGATATTGAATATTTCTTTCTTTTCTTGAAACAAGAAATTTAGATATTATAGAATTCTTTCTATTCTTCAAAGATGGTATTCAGATACTCAATAATTCTCTCCGTTCTTTAAACAAGAAAGTCAGGTATTGAATATTTTTGTCTTTCTTGAAACAAGACATTTAGATATTGTAGAATTCTTTCTATTATTTGAACAAGAAAAAGAGATATTGAATATTTGTGTCCATTCTTCAAACAAGGAAATAAGATATTGAATAATTCTGACTCTTCGTTAAACAACAAAGTTAGATAGTGAATTTTTCTTTACTTTCTTTAATCAAAAGAATCATATATCGAAAAATTCTATCCTTTCTTTAAACAAGAAAATCAGATATTTAATATTTCTGTCTTTTCTATAAATAAGGGAATCATATATTGAATAATTCTGTCCTTTCCTTAAACAAGAAAGTCAGGTAATGAATATTTAAGTTCTTTAAGCAAAGAAGTCAGATATTGAATATTTCTGTCCTTTCTTTAAACACGGGAATCAGATATTGAATAATTCTGTCCTTTCTTTAAACAAGGGAATCAGATATTGTAGAATCTCTCGTTTTTTAAACAAGAGAATTAGATATTGAATATTTCTGACCTTTCTTCCAAGATTGAATTCAGATATTCAATAATTCTGTCCGTTCTTTAAACAAGGGAATCAGATGTTGAATGTTTTTTCTTTTCCTAAAACAAGGGGATCAGATATTCAAATATTCTGTCTTTTTGTTAAACAAGGAAGTCAGTTATTGAATAATTCCGAACGTTCTTTAAGCCAAGAAGTCAGTTATTGAATAATTCTGAACGTTCTTTGAGCAAAGAAGTCAGATATTGAATAATTCTGTCATTTCTTTAAACAAGGGAAACAGATATTGAACAATTCTGACCGTTTTTCGATCAAGGAAGTCAGATATTCAATAATTCTAACTGTTCGTTAAGCAAGGAAGTTAGATAGTGAATTTTCTCTACTTTTTTTAAACAAAAAAATCATATATTGAAAAATTCTATCCTTTCTTTAAACAAAAGAATCAGATATCGAATAATTCTGTCTTTTCTAAAAACAAGGGAATCATATACTGAATAATTCTGTCCTTTCCTTAAACAAGAAAGTCAGATATTGAATAATTCTGTCCTTTCTTTAAACAAGGGAATCAGATATTGAATATTTCTAAACGTTCTTTAAACAAGAAAATCAGATATTGAATATTTTTGTCCGTTCTTCAAACAAGGAAGTCATATATTGAATAATACTGTCCTTTATTTAAACAAGAGAATCAGTTATTGTATATTTCTGTACTTTCTTTAAACAAGGAAATCAGATATTGTAGAATCTCTCGTTTCCTTAAACAAGAGAATGAGATATTGAACAATTCTGACAGTTCTTCAAACAAGGAATTCAGATATTCAATAATTTTGAATCTTCGTTAAACAAGGAAGTTAGATAGTGAATGTTTCTTTACTTTCTTTAAACAAAAGAATCATATATCGAAAAATTCTATCCTTTCTTTAAACAAGAAAATCAGATATCGAATAATTCTATCTTTTCTATAAACAAGGGAATCATATATTGAAAAATTCTGTCCTTTCCTTAAACAAGAGAGTCAGGTATTGAATAATTAATTTCTTTAAGCAAAGAAGTCAGATATTGAATATTTCTGTCCTTTCTTTAAACACAAGAATCAGATATTAAATAATTCGGTCCTTTCTTTAAACAAGGGAATCAGATATTGTAGAATCTGTCGTTTCTTTAAACAAGAGAATGAGATATTGAATATTTCTGACCTTTCTTCTAAGATGGAATTCAGATATTCAATAATTCTGTCCGTTCTTCAAACCAGTAAGTCAGATATTCAATAATTCTGACTGTTCGTTAAACAAGAAAGTTAGATAGTGAATGTTTCTTTACTCTCTTTAAACAAAAGAATCATATATTGATAAATTCTACCCTTTTTTTAAACAAGGGAATCAGATATCGAATAATTCTGTCTTTTCTATCAACAAGGGAATCATATATTGAATAATTCTGTCCTTCCCTTAAACAAGAAAGTCAGGTATTGAATAATTAAGTTCTTTAAGCAAAGATGTCAGATAATGAATATTTTGTCCGTTCTTCAAACAAGGAAGTCATATATTGAATAATTTTGTTCTTTCTTCAAACAAGGGAATCAGATATTGAATAATTCAGTGCTTTCTTAAAACAAGGGAATCAGATATTAAATAATTCCGTCCTTCATTGAAACAAGGGAATTGGTTATTAAATGTTTCTGCCATTTCTTTATGAAAGTAAGTCAGATATTGAATATTTCTCCTTTCTTGAAACAAGAGATTTAGATATTGTAGAATTCTCTCCTTTCTTTAAACAAGAAAAAAAGATATTCAATAATTCTCTCATTTCTTCAAACAAGAGATTTACATATTGTAGAATTCTCTCCTTTCTTTAAACAAGAAAAAAAGATATTCAATAATTCTGTCCGTCTTCCAAACAAGGAAGTCAGATATTCAATAATTATGGCCGTTCATCAAGCAAAAAAGTCAGATATTTAATAATTTTGACCGTTCTTTCAGCAAAAGTCAGATATTCAATGTTTCTGACCTTTCTTTTAAAAGGGAATCAGGTATTGAAAGTTGCTGACCTTTCATAAAACAAAAGAATCAGATATTGAATAATTCTTTCCTCTCTATAAACAAGGGAATCAGATATTGATTAATTCTTCCTCTCTTTAAACAAGGGAATAAGATATTGAATAATCTTGTCCGTTCTTCAAACAAGGAAGTCAGATATGGAATAATTCTGTCCTTTGAATAAACAAGGGAATCAGATATTGTATATTTCTGTCTTTACTTTATGTAAGGAAGTCAGATATTCAATAATTCTGACCGTTCGTTAAGCAAGAAAGTCAGATAGTGAATGTTTCTTTCCTTTCTTTAAAAACAAATCATGTATTTAAAAATTATGTTCCTTCTTTAAACAAGGGAAACAGATACTGAATAATTGTCTCTTTTCTTTAAAAAATGGAATCAGATATTGAACAATTCTGACCGTTCTTCAAACAAGGAAGTCAGATATTCAATAATTCTGACTGTTCGTTAAGCAAGGAAGTTAGATAGTGAATGTTTCTTTACTTTCTTTAAACAAAAGAATCATATATTGAAAAATTCTATCCTTTCTGTAAACAAAAGAATCAGATATCGAATACTTCTGTCTTTTCCTTAAACAAGAAAGTCAGGTGTTGAATAATTAAGTTCTTAAAGCAAAGACGTCAGATATTCAATAATTCTGTCCGTTCTCCAAACAAGGAAGTCAGATATTGAATATTTCTTTCTTTTCTTGAAACAAGAAATTTAGATATTATAAAATTCTTTCTATTCTTCAAAGATGGTATTCAGATACTCAATAATTCTCTCCGTTCTTTAAACAAGAAAGTCAGGTATTGAATATTTTTGTCTTTCTTGAAACAAGACATTTAGATATTGTAGAATTTTTCTATTATTTAAACAAGAAAAGAGATATTGAATATTTGTGTCCATTCTTCAAACAAGGAAATAAGATATTGAATAATTCTGACTCTTCGTTAAACAACAAAGTTAGATAGTGAATGTTTCTTTACTTTCTTTAATCAAAAGAATCATATATCGAAAAATTCTATCCTTTCTTTAAACAAGAAAGTCAGATATTGAATATTTCTGTCCTTTCTTTAAACATGGGAATCAGATATTGAAAAATTCTATCCTTTTGTTAAACAAGGAAGTCAGTTATTAAATAATTCTGTCCTTTCTTTAAACAAGGAAATAAGGTATTATAGATTTCTGTTCTTTCTTTAAACTAGGAATCAGATATTGAATAATTCTGTCCGTTCTTTAAACAAGGGAATCAGATAATGTAGAATCTATCGTTTCTTTCACCAAAAGAATGAGATATTGAATATTTCTTGCGTTTGTTTCAACTCTTGTTTGAACGCTTTCTTTAAACAAGGGAATCAGATATTGAATAATACTGTCCTTTATTTAAACAAAAGAATCAGATATTCTATATTTCTGTACTTTCTTTAAACAAGGGAATCAGATATTGAATAATTATGTCTTTTCTTTAAACAAGGGGATCAGATATTGAAAAATTCTGTCCTTTTGTTAAACAAGGAAGTCAGTTATTGAATAATTCTGAACGTTCTTTTGAGCAAAGAACTCAGATATTGAATAATTCTGTCATTTCTTTAAACAAGGGAAACAGATATTGAACAATTCTGACCGTTTTTTCGATCAAGGAAGTCAGATATTCAATAATTCTAACTGTTCGTTAAGCAAGGAAGTTAGATAGTGAATTTTCTCTACTTTTTTTAAACAAAAAAATCATATATTGAAAAATTCTATCCTTTCTTTAAACAAAAGAATCAGATATCGAATACTTCTGTCTTTTCTAAAACAAGGGAATCATATACTGAATAATTCTGTCCTTTCCTTAAACAAGAAAGTCAGATATTGAATAATTCTGTCCTTTCTTTAAACAAGGGAATCAGATATTGAATATTTCTAAACGTTCTTTAAACAAGAAAATCAGATATTGAATATTTTTGTCCGTTCTTCAAACAAGGAAGTCATATATTGAATAATACTGTCCTTTATTTAAACAAGAGAATCAGTTATTGTATATTTCTGTACTTTCTTTAAACAAGGAAATCAGATATTGTAGAATCTCTCGTTTCCTTAAACAAGAGAATGAGATATTGAATATTTCTGACCTTTCTTCTAAGGAGAATTCAGATATTCAATAATTCTGTCCGTTCTTTAAACAAGGGAATCAGATGTTGAATGTTTTTCTTTTTTCTCAAACAAGGAAGTCAGATATTAAATAATTCTGTCTGTTGTTTAAGAAAGGAAGTGAGATGTTGAATGTTTATCTCGATTCTTTAAACAAGAGAATGAGATATTGAGTATTTCTTGCGTTTGTTTCAACTCTTGTTTGAACGCTTTCTTTAAACAAGGGAATCAGATATTGAATAATACTGTCCTTTATTTAAACAAGAGAATCAGATATTGTATATTTCTGTACTTTCTTTAAACAAGGGAATCAGATATTGAATAATACTGTCCTTTATTTAAACAAGAGAATCAGATATTGTATATTTCTGTACTTTCTTTAAACAAGGAAATCAGATTTGGTATTTGTTAAATAAGGAAGTCAGTTATTGAATAATTCTGAACGTTCTTTAAGCCAAGAAGTCAGATATTGAATAATTCTGTCCTTTCTTCAAACAAGGGAAACAGATACTGAATAATTCTTTCTTTTCTAACAAGGGAATCAGATATTGAATAATACTGTCCTTTATTTAAACAAGAGAATCAGATATTGTATATTTCTGTACTTTCTTTAAACAAGGAAATCAGATTTCGTATAATTATGTCTTTTCTTTAAACAAAGGGATCAGATATTGAAAAATTCTGTCTTTTTGTTAGATAAATAAGTCAGTTACTGAATAATTCTGAACGTTCTTTAAGACAAGAAGTCAGATATTGAATAATTCTGTCCTTTCTTAAAACAAGGGAATCAGATGTTGAATGTTTTTTCTTTTCCTGAAACAAGGGAATCAGATACCGAACAATTCTGACAGTTTTTCAAACAAGGAATTCAGATATTCAATAATTCTGACTCTTCGTTAAACAAGGAAGTTAGATAGTGAATGTTTCTTTACTTTCTTTAAACAAAGGAATCATATATCGAAAAATTCTATCCTTTCTTTAAACAAGAAAATCAGATATCGAATAATTCTGTCTTTTCTATAAATAAGGGAATCATATATTGAATAATTCTGTCCTTTCCTTAAACAAGAAAGTCAGGTAATGAATATTTAAGTTCTTTAAGCAAAGAAGTCAGATATTGAATATTTCTGTCCTTTCTTTAAACACGGGAATCAGATATTGAATAATTCTGTCCTTTCTTTAAACAAGGGAATCAGATATTGTAGAATCTCTCGTTTTTTAAACAAGAGAATTAGATATTGAATATTTCTGACCTTTCTTCCAAGATTGAATTCAGATATTCAATAATTCTGTCCGTTCTTTAAACAAGGGAATCAGATGTTGAATGTTTTTTCTTTTCCTAAAACAAGGGATCAGATATTCAAATATTCTGTCTTTTGTTAAACAAAAGGAAGTCAGTTATTGAATAATTCCGAACGTTCTTTAAGCCAAGAAGTCAGTTATTGAATAATTCTGAACGTTCTTTGAGCAAAGAAGTCAGATATTGAATAATTCTGTCATTTCTTTAAACAAGGGAAACAGATATTGAACAATTCTGACCGTTTTTCGATCAAGGAAGTCAGATATTCAATAATTCTAACTGTTCGTTAAGCAAGGAAGTTAGATAGTGAATTTTCTCTACTTTTTTTAAACAAAAAAATCATATATTGAAAAATTCTATCCTTTCTTTAAACAAAAGAATCAGATATCGAATAATTCTGTCTTTTCTAAAACAAGGGAATCATATACTGAATAATTCTGTCCTTTCCTTAAACAAGAAAGTCAGATATTGAATAATTCTGTCCTTTCTTTAAACAAGGGAATCAGATATTGAATATTTCTAAACGTTCTTTAAACAAGAAAATCAGATATTGAATATTTTTGTCCGTTCTTCAAACAAGGAAGTCATATATTGAATAATACTGTCCTTTATTTAAACAAGAGAATCAGTTATTGTATATTTCTGTACTTTCTTTAAACAAGGAAATCAGATATTGTAGAATCTCTCGTTTCCTTAAACAAGAGAATGAGATATTGAACAATTCTGACAGTTCTTCAAACAAGGAATTCAGATATTCAATAATTTTGAATCTTCGTTAAACAAGGAAGTTAGATAGTGAATGTTTCTTTACTTTCTTTAAACAAAAGAATCATATATCGAAAAATTCTATCCTTTCTTTAAACAAGAAAATCAGATATCGAATAATTCTATCTTTTCTATAAACAAGGGAATCATATATTGAAAAATTCTGTCCTTTCCTTAAACAAGAGAGTCAGGTATTGAATAATTAATTTCTTTAAGCAAAGAAGTCAGATATTGAATATTTCTGTCCTTTCTTTAAACACAAGAATCAGATATTAAATAATTCGGTCCTTTCTTTAAACAAGGGAATCAGATATTGTAGAATCTGTCGTTTCTTTAAACAAGAGAATGAGATATTGAATATTTCTGACCTTTCTTCTAAGATGGAATTCAGATATTCAATAATTCTGTCCGTTCTTCAAACCAGTAAGTCAGATATTCAATAATTCTGACTGTTCGTTAAACAAGAAAGTTAGATAGTGAATGTTTCTTTACTCTCTTTAAACAAAAGAATCATATATTGATAAATTCTACCCTTTTTTTAAACAAGGGAATCAGATATCGAATAATTCTGTCTTTTCTATCAACAAGGGAATCATATATTGAATAATTCTGTCCTTCCTTAAACAAGAAAGTCAGGTATTGAATAATTAAGTTCTTTAAGCAAAGATGTCAGATATTGAATATTTTTGTCCGTTCTTCAAACAAGGAAGTCATATATTGAATAATTTTGTTCTTTCTTCAAACAAGGGAATCAGATATTGAATAATTCAGTGCTTTCTTAAAACAAGGGAATCAGATATTAAATAATTCCGTCCTTCATTGAAACAAGGGAATTGGTTATTAAATGTTTCTGCCATTTCTTTATGAAAGTAAGTCAGATATTGAATATTTCTCCTTTCTTGAAACAAGAGATTTAGATATTGTAGAATTCTCTCCTTTCTTTAAACAAGAAAAAAAGATATTCAATAATTCTCTCATTTCTTCAAACAAGAGATTTACATATTGTAGAATTCTCTCCTTTCTTTAAACAAGAAAAAAGATATTCAATAATTCTGTCCGTCTTCCAAACAAGGAAGTCAGATATTCAATAATTATGGCCGTTCATCAAGCAAAAAAGTCAGATATTTAATAATTTTGACCGTTCTTTCAGCAAAAAAAGTCAGATATTCAATGTTTCTGACCTTTCTTTAAAAAGGGAATCAGGTATTGAAAGTTGCTGACCTTTCATAAAACAAAAGAATCAGATATTGAATAATTCTTTCCTCTATAAACAAGGGAATCAGATATTGATTAATTCTTCCTCTCTCTTTAAACAAGGGAATAAGATATTGAATAATCTTGTCCGTTCTTCAAACAAGGAAGTCAGATATGGAATAATTCTGTCCTTTGAATAAACAAGGGAATCAGATATTGTATATTTCTGTCTTTACTTTATGTAAGGAAGTCAGATATTCAATAATTCTGACCGTTCGTTAAGCAAGAAAGTCAGATAGTGAATGTTTCTTTCCTTTCTTTAAAAAACAAATCATGTATTTAAAAATTATGTTCCTTCTTTAAACAAGGGAAACAGATACTGAATAATTGTCTCTTTTCTTTAAAAAATGGAATCAGATATTGAACAATTCTGACCGTTCTTCAAACAAGGAAGTCAGATATTCAATAATTCTGACTGTTCGTTAAGCAAGGAAGTTAGATAGTGAATGTTTCTTTACTTTCTTTAAACAAAAGAATCATATATTGAAAATTCTATCCTTTCTGTAAACAAAAGAATCAGATATCGAATACTTCTGTCTTTTCCTTAAACAAGAAAGTCAGGTGTTGAATAATTAAGTTCTTAAAGCAAAGACGTCAGATATTCAATAATTCTGTCCGTTCTCCAAACAAGGAAGTCAGATATTGAATATTTCTTTCTTTTCTTGAAACAAGAAATTTAGATATTATAAAATTCTTTCTATTCTTCAAAGATGGTATTCAGATACTCAATAATTCTCTCCGTTCTTTAAACAAGAAAGTCAGGTATTGAATATTTTTGTCTTTCTTGAAACAAGACATTTAGATATTGTAGAATTCTTTCTATTATTTAAACAAGAAAAAGAGATATTGAATATTTGTGTCCATTCTTCAAACAAGGAAATAAGATATTGAATAATTCTGACTCTTCGTTAAACAACAAAGTTAGATAGTGAATGTTTCTTTACTTTCTTTAATCAAAAGAATCATATATCGAAAAATTCTATCCTTTCTTTAAACAAGAAAGTCAGATATTGAATATTTCTGTCCTTTCTTTAAACATGGGAATCAGATATTGAAAAATTCTATCCTTTTGTTAAACAAGGAAGTCAGTTATTAAATAATTCTGTCCTTTCTTTAAACAAGGAAATAAGGTATTATAGATTTCTGTTCTTTCTTTAAACTAGGGAATCAGATATTGAATAATTCTGTCCGTTCTTTAAACAAGGGAATCAGATATTGTAGAATCTATCGTTTCTTTCACCAAAAGAATGAGATATTGAATATTTCTTGCGTTTGTTTCAACTCTTGTTTGAACGCTTTCTTTAAACAAGGGAATCAGATATTGAATAATACTGTCCTTTATTTAAACAAAAGAATCAGATATTTATATTTCTGTACTTTCTTTAAACAAGGGAATCAGATATTGAATAATTATGTCTTTTCTTTAAACAAGGGGATCAGATATTGAAAAATTCTGTCCTTTTGTTAAACAAGGAAGTCAGTTATTGAATAATTCTGAACGTTCTTTGAGCAAAAGAACTCAGATATTGAATAATTCTGTCATTTCTTTAAACAAGGGAAACAGATATTGAACAATTCTGACCGTTTTTCGATCAAGGAAGTCAGATATTCAATAATTCTAACTGTTCGTTAAGCAAGGAAGTTAGATAGTGAATTTTCTCTACTTTTTTTAAACAAAAAAATCATATATTGAAAAATTCTATCCTTTCTTTAAACAAAAGAATCAGATATCGAATAATTCTGTCTTTTCTAAAAAACAAGGGAATCATATACTGAATAATTCTGTCCTTTCCTTAAACAAGAAAGTCAGATATTGAATAATTCTGTCCTTTCTTTAAACAAGGGAATCAGATATTGAATATTTCTAAACGTTCTTTAAACAAGAAAATCAGATATTGAATATATTTTGTCCGTTCTTCAAACAAGGAAGTCATATATTGAATAATACTGTCCTTTATTTAAACAAGAGAATCAGTTATTGTATATTTCTGTACTTTCTTTAAACAAGGAAATCAGATATTGTAGAATCTCTCGTTTCCTTAAACAAGAGAATGAGATATTGAACAATTCTGACAGTTCTTCAAACAAGGAATTCAGATATTCAATAATTTTGAATCTTCGTTAAACAAGGAAGTTAGATAGTGAATGTTTCTTTACTTTCTTTAAACAAAAGAATCATATATCGAAAAATTCTATCCTTTCTTTAAACAAGAAAATCAGATATTGAATAATTCTATCTTTTCTATAAACAAGGGAATCATATATTGAAAAATTCTGTCCTTTCCTTAAACAAGAGAGTCAGGTATTGAATAATTAATTTCTTTAAGCAAAGAAGTCAGATATTGAATATTTCTGTCCTTTCTTTAAACACAAGAATCAGATATTAAATAATTCTGTCCTTTCTTTAAACAAGGGAATCAGATATTGTAGAATCTGTCGTTTCTTTAAACAAGAGAATGAGATATTGAATATTTCTGACCTTTCTTCTAAGATGGAATTCAGATATTCAATAATTCTGTCCGTTCTTCAAACAAGGAAGTCAGATATTCAATAATTCTGACTGTTCGTTAAGCAAGAAAGTTAGATAGTGAATGTTTCTTTACTCTCTTTAAACAAAAAGAATCATATATTGATAAATTCTACCTTTTTTAAACAAGGGAATCAGATATCGAATAATTCTGTCTTTTCTATCAACAAGGGAATCAGATATTGAATAATTCTGTCCTTCCCTTAAACAAGAAAGTCAGGTATTGAATAATTAAGTTCTTTAAGCAAAGAAGTCAGATATTGAATATTTTTTGTCCGTTCTTCAAACAAGGAAGTCAGATATTGAATAATTTTGTTCTTTCTTCAAACAAGGGAATCAGATATTGAATAATTCTGTGCTTTCTTAAAACAAGGGAATCAGATATTAATAATTCCGTCCTTCATTTAAACAAGGGAATTGGTTATTAAATGTTTCTGCCATTTCTTTATGAAAGTAAGTCAGATATTGAATATTCTCTCCTTTCTTTAAACAAGAGATTTAGATATTGTAGAATTCTCTCCTTTCTTTAAACAAGAAAAAAAGATATTCAATAATTCTCTCCTTTCTTCAAACAAGAGATTTAGATATTGTAGAATTCTCTCCTTTCTTTAAACAAGAAAAAGATATTCAATAATTCTGTCCGTCTTCCAAACAAGGAAGTCAGATATTCAATAATTATGGCCGTTCTTCAAGCAAAAAGTCAGATATTTAATAATTTTGACCGTTCTTCAAACAAAAAAAAAGTCAGATATTCAATGTTTCTGACCTTTCTTTAAAAAGGGAATCAGATATTGAAAGTTGCTGACCTTTCATAAAACAAAAGAATCAGATATTGAATAATTCTTTCCTCTCTATAAACAAGGGAATCAGATATTGAATAATTCTTTCCTCTTTAAACAAGGGAATCAGATATTGAATAATCTTGTCCGTTCTTCAAACAAGGAAGTCAGATATGGAATAATTCTGTCCTTTGAATAAACAAGGGAATCAGATATTGTATATTTCTGTCTTTACTTTATGTAAGGAAGTCAGATATTCAATAATTCTGACCGTTCGTTAAGCAAGAAAGTCAGATAGTGAATGTTTCTTTCCTTTCTTTAAAAACAAATCATATATTTAAAATTATGTTCCTTCTTTAAACAAGGGAAACAGATACTGAATAATTGTCTCTTTTCTTTAAAAATGGAATCAGATATTGAACAATTCTGACCGTTCTTCAAACAAGGAAGTCAGATATTCAATAATTCTGACTGTTCGTTAAGCAAGGAAGTTAGATAGTGAATGTTTCTTTACTTTCTTTAAACAAAAGAATCATATATTGAAAAATTCTATCCTTTCTGTAAACAAAAGAATCAGATATCGAATAATTCTGTCTTTTCCTTAAACAAGAAAGTCAGGTATTGAATAATTAAGTTCTTAAAGCAAAGACGTCAGATATTCAATAATTCTGTCCGTTCTCCAAACAAGGAAGTCAGATATTGAATATTTCTTTCTTTTCTTGAAACAAGAAATTTAGATATTATAAAATTCTTTTCTATTCTTCAAAGATGGTATTCAGATATTCAATAATTCTCTCCGTTCTTTAAACAAGAAAGTCAGATATTGAATATTTTGTCTTTCTTGAAACAAGACATTTAGATATTGTAGAATTCTTTCTATTATTTAAACAAGAAAAAGAGATATTGAATATTTCTGTCCATTCTTCAAACAAGGAAATCAGATATTGAATAATTCTGACTCTTCTTTAAACAACAAAGTTAGATATTGAATGTTTCTTTACTTTCTTTAAACAAAAGAATCATATATTGAAAAATTTATCCTTTCTTTAAACAAGAAAGTCAGATATTGAATATTTCTGTCCTTTCTTTAAACAAGGGAATCAGATATTGAAAATTCTATCCTTTTTTTAAACAAGGAAGTCAGATATTGAATAATTCTGTCCTTTCTTTAAACAAGGAAATAAGATATTATAGATTTCTGTTCTTTCTTTAAACAAGGGAATCAGATATTGAATAATTCTGTCCTTTCTTTAAACAAGGGAATCAGATATTGTATAATCTATCGTTTCTTTAAACAAAGAATGAGATATTGAATATTTCTTGCGTTTGTTTCAACTCTTGTTTGAACGCTTTCTTTAAACAAGGGATCAGATATTGAATAATTCTGTCCTTTCTTTAAACAAAAGAATCAGATATTCTATATTTCTGTACTTTTCTTTAAACAAGGGAATCAGATATTGAATAATTATGTCTTTTCTTTAAACAAGGGATCAGATATTGAAAAAATTCTGTCCTTTTTTGTTAAACAAGGAAGTCAGTTATTGAATAATTCTGAACGTTCTTTAAGCAAAGAACTCAGATATTGAATAATTCTGTCCTTTCTTTAAACAAGGGAAACAGATATTGAATAATTCTGACCGTTTTTCGATCAAGGAAGTCAGATATTCAATAATTCTAACTGTTCGTTAAACAAGGAAGTTAGATATTGAATTTTCTCTACTTTTTTTTAAACAAAAAATCAGATATTGAAAATTCTATCCTTTCTTTAAACAAAAGAATCAGATATCGAATAATTCTGTCTTTTCTAAAAAACAAGGGAATCATATATTGAATAATTCTGTCCTTTCTTTAAACAAGAAAGTCAGATATTGAATAATTCTGTCCTTTCTTTAAACAAGGGAATCAGATATTGAATATTTCTAAACGTTCTTTAAACAAGAAAATCAGATATTGAATATTTTTGTCCTTTCTTTAAACAAGGGAGTCAGATATTGAATAATACTGTCCTTTCTTTAAACAAGAGAATCAGATATTGAATATTTCTGTCCTTTCTTTAAACAAGGAAATCAGATATTGTAGAATCTCTCGTTTCTTTAAACAAGAATGAGATATTGAATATTTCTGACCTTTCTTCTAAGGAGGAATTCAGATATTCAATAATTCTGTCCGTTCTTTAAACAAGGGAATCAGATATTGAATGTTTTTTTTTTTCTCAAACAAGGAAGTCAGATATTGAATAATTCTGTCTGTTGTTTAAGAAAGGAAGTCAGATATTGAATGTTTATCTCGATTCTTTAAACAAGAGAATGAGATATTGAATATTTCTTGTTTCAAGGAACTCAGTTTGTTTGAACTCTTGTTTGAACGCTGTCCTTTTTTAAACAAAGGGAATCAGATATTGAATAATTCTGTCCTTTCTTTAAACAAGAGAATCAGATATTGTATATTTCTGTCTTTCTTTTAAACAAGGAAATCAGATTTGGTATTTGTTAAACAAGGAAGTCAGATATTGAATAATTCTGAACTTTCTTTAAACAAGAAGTCAGATATTGAATAATTCTGTCCTTTCTTCAAACAAGGAAACAGATATTGAATAATTCTGTCTTTTCTCAACAAGGGAATCAGATATTGAATAATTCTGTCCTTTCTTTAAACAAGAGAATCAGATATTGAATAATTCTGTCCTTTCTTTAAACAAGGAAATCAGATATTGGTATAATTATGTCTTTTCTTTAAGCCAAGAAGTCAGATATTGAATAATTCTGTCCTTTCTTTAAACAAGGGAATCAGATATTGAATGTTTTTTCTTTTCCTTAAACAAGGGAATCAGATTTGAACAATTCTGACAGTTCTTCAAACAAGGAATTCAGATATTCAATAATTCTGACTCTCGTTAAACAAGAAGTTAGATAGTGAATGTTTCTTTCCTTTCTTTAAACAAAAGAATCATATATTGAAAATTCTATCCTTTCTTTAAACAAGAAAATCAGATATTGAATAATTCTGTCTTTTCTATAAACAAGGGAATCAGATATTGAATAATTCTGTCCTTTCCTTAAACAAGAAAGTCAGGTATTGAATAATTAAGTTCTTTAAGCAAAGAAGTCAGATATTGAATAATTCTGTCCTTTCTTTAAACAATAGAATCAGATATTGAATAATTCTGTCCTTTCTTTAAACAAGGAAATCAGATATTGTAGAATCTCTCGTTTCTTTAAACAAGAATCAGAGATATTGAATATTTCTGACCTTTCTTCTAAGGAGAATTCAGATATTCAATAATTCTGTCCGTTCTTTAAACAAGGGAATCAGATATTGAATGTTTTTTTCTTTTTTTTTTTTTCTCAAACAGGGAATCAGATATTGAATAATTCTGTCCTGTTGTTTGTTTAAGAAAGGAAGTCAGATATTGAATGTTTCTCTCCTTTCTTAAACAACAAGAGAATTCTGATATATTGAGATATTTTCTTTCGTTTGAATTTTGAACTCTTGTTTAAACGCTTTCTTTAAACAAGGGAATCAGATATTGAATAATACTGTTCTTTGTTTAAACAAGAGAATCAGATATTGTATATTTCTGACTTTCTTTAAACAAGGAATCAGATATTGAATAATTCTGTCCTTTCTTTAAACAAGAGAATCAGATATTGAATATTTCTGTACTTTCTTTTAAA
>NC_134826.1:155756-190919 GCF_004210375.1 Tachypleus tridentatus | reverse complement strand
AAACATTCACTATCTAACTTCCTTGTTTAACGAACAGTCAGAATTATTGAATATCTGACTTCCTTGTTTGAAGAAAGGACAGAATTATTGAATATCTGAATTCCATCTTAGAAGAAAGGTCAGAAATATTCAATATCTCATTCTCTTGTTTAAAGAAACGAGAGATTCTACAATATCTGATTCCCTTGTTTAAAGAAAGGACAGAACTATTCAATATCTGATTCCCGTGTTTAAAGAAAGGACAGAAATGCTCAATATCTGACTTCTTTGCTTAAAGAACTTAATTATTCAATACCTGACTTTCTTATTTAAGGAAAGGACAGAATTTTTCAATATATGATTCCCTTGTTTATAGAAAAGATAGAATTATTCGATATCTGATTTTCTTGTTTTAAGAAAGGATAGAATTTTTCGATATATGATTCTTTTGTTTAAAGAAAGTAAAGAAACATTCACTATCTAACTTTTTTGTTTAACGAAGAGTCAGAATTGTTCAATATCTGATTCCCTTGTTTAAAGAAAGGAGAGAATTATTCAGTTTCTGTTTCCCTTCTTTGAAGAAAGGACAGAATTATTCAATATCTGACTTCTTTGTTTAAAGAACGTTCAGAATTATTCAATAACTGACTTCCTTGTTTAACAAAAGGAGAGAATTTTTCAATATCTGATTTCCTTGTTGAAAAAAAGACAAAATTATACCAAATCTGATTTCCTTGTTTAAAGAAAGTACAGAAATATTCAATATCTGATTCTCTTGTTTAAAGAAAGGACAGAATTATTCAATATCTGTTTCCCTTGTTTAAAGAAAGGACAGAAATATTCAATATCTGATTCTCTTGTTTAAAGAAAGGACAGTAATATTCAATATCTGATTCCCTTGTTTAAAGAAAGCGTTCAAACAAGAGTTCAAACAAACGTAAGAAATACACAATATCTGATTCCCTTGTTTAAAGAATGGAGAGAAACATTCAATATCTGACTTCTTTTCCTTCCTTAAACAACGGACAGAATTATTCAATATCTGACTTCCTTGTTTGAGGAAAGGAAAAAAACATTCAATATCTGATTCCCTTGTTTAAAGAACGGACAGAATTATTGAATATCTGAATTCCTTCTTAGAAGAAAGGTCAGAAATATTCAATATCTCATTCTCTTGTTTAAAGAAACGAGAGATTCTAAAATATCTGATTCCCTTGTTTAAAGAAAGGACAGAATTATTCAATATCTGATTCTTTGTTTAAAGAAAGAACAGAAATCTATAATATCTTATTCCTTTGTTTAAAGAAAGGACAAAATTATTCAATATCTGAATCCCTTGTTTGAAGAAAGGACAAAATTATTCAATATCTGATTCCTTTGTTTAAAGAAAGAACAGAAATTATTCAATATCTGATTCCTTTGTTTAAGAAAGGACAGAATTATTCAATATCTGATTTCCTTGTTTAAAGAAAGGACAGAAATATTCAATATCTCTTTTCTTGTTTAAAGAATAGAAAGAATTCTACAATATCTAAATGTCTTGTTTAAAGAAAAGACAGAAATATTCAATATCTGATTCCTTGTTTAAAGAAAGGACAGAATTATTCAATATCTGATTCTTTGTTTAAAGAACAGAATTATTCAATATCTGATTTCTTGTTTAAGGAAAAAACAGAATTATTCAATATCTGATTCCTTGTTTAAAGAAAGGCAGAATTATTCAATATCTGATTCCCTTGTTTAAAGAAAGGACAGAATTTTTCAATATCTGATTCTTTTGTTTAAAGAAAGTAAAGAAACATTCAATATCTGACTTCCTTGTTTAAAGAAGAGTCAGAATTATTCAATATCTGACTTCCTTGTTTGAAGAACGGACAGAATTATTCAATATCTGAATTCCTTCTTAGAAGAAAGGACAGAAATATTCAATATCTGATTCTTTTGTTTAAAGAAACGACAGATTATTCAATATCTGATTCCTTGTTTAAAGAAAGGACAAATACCTGACTTTCTTGTTTAAGGAAGGACAGAATTATTCAATATATGATTCCCTTGTTTATAGAAAAGACAGAATTATTCGATATCTGATTCCCTTGTTTAAAGAAAGGATAGAATTTTTGAATATATGATTCTTTTGTTTAAAGAGAGTAAAGAAACATTCACTATCTAACTTCCTTGCTTAACGAACAGTCAGAATTATTGAATATCTGACTTCCTTGTTTGAAGAACGGTCAGAATTTTTCAATATCTGATTCCATTGTTTAAAGAAAAGAGACAATTATTCAGTATCTGTTTCCCTTGTTTAAAGAAAGGACATAATTTTTAAATATATGATTTGTTTTAAAGAAAGGAAAGAAACATTCACTATCTGACTTTCTTGCTTAACGAACGGTCAGAGTTATTGAATATCTGACTTCCTTACATAAAGTAAAGACAGAAATATACAATATCTGATTCCGTTGTTTATTCAAAGGACAGAATTTTTCCATATCTGACTTCCTTGTTTGAAGAACGGAAAGATTATTCAATATCTTATTCCCTTGTTTAAAGAGAGGGAAGAATTATTCAATATCTGATTCCCTTGTTTATAGAGAGGAAAGAAATATTCAATATCTGACTTTCTCGCTTACAGAAAGGATAGAATTATTCAATATCTGATTCTTTTGTTTTATGAAAGGTCAGCAACTTTCAATATCTGATCCCCTTGTTTAAAGAAAGGTCAGAAACATTGAATATCTGACTTCCTTGCTCAATGAACGGTCAAAATTATTAAATATCTGACTTTTTTGCTTGAAGAACGGCCATAATTATTGAATATTTGACTTCCTTGTTTGGAAGACGGACAGAATTATTGAATATCTTTTTTTCTTGTTTAAAGAAAGGAGAGAATTCTACAATATCTAAATCTCTTGTTTCAAGAAAGGAGAGAAATATTCAATATCTGACTTACTTTCATAAATAAAGGGCAGAAACATTTAATAACAAATTCCCTTGTTTAAATGAAGGACGGAATTATTTAATATCTGATTCCCTTTTTTTATGAAAGAACAGAATTATTCAATATCTGATTCCCTTGTTTAAAGAAAGCGTTCAAACAAGAGTTCAAACAAACGCAAGAAATACTCAATATCTCATTCTCTTGTTTAAAGAATCGAGATAAACATTCAACATCTCACTTCCTTCCTTAAACAACGGACAGAATTATTCAATATCTGACTTCATTGTTTGAGGAAAAGAAAAAAACATTCAACATCTGATTCCCTTGTTTAAAGAACGGACAGAATTATTGAATATCTGAATTCCTTCTTAGAAGAAAGGTCAGAAATATTCAATATCTCATTCTCTTGTTTAAAGAAAGGACAGAATTATTCAATATCTGATTCCCTAGTTTAAAGAAAGAACAGAAATCTATAATACCTTATTCCCTTGTTTAAAGAAAGGACAGAATTATTTAATAACTGACTTCCTTGAATAACAAAAGGACAGAATTTTTCAATATCTGATTCCCATGTGTAAAGAAAGGACAAAAATATTCAATATCTGACTTCTTTGCTTAAAGAACTTAATTATTCAATACCTGACATTCTTGTTTAAAGGAAAGGACAGAATTATTCAATATATGATTCCCTTGTTTATAGAAAAGACAGAATTATTCGATATCTGATTTTCTTGTTTAATGAAAGGATAGAATTTTTCGATATATGATTCTTTTGTTTAAAGAAAGTAAAGAAACATTCACTATCTACCTTCCTTGTTTAACGAAGAGTCAGAATTATTGAATATCTGATTCCTTGTTTGAAGAACTGTCAGAATTGTTCAATATCTGATTCCCTTGTTTAAAAAAAAGAGAGAATTATTCAGTATCTGTTTCCCTTGTTTGAAGAAAGGACAGAATTATTCAATATCTGTCTTCTTGGCTAAAAGAACGTTCAGAATTATTCAATAACTGACTTCCTTGTTTAACAAAAAGACAGAATTTTTCAATATCTGACATCCTTGTTTAAAGAAAAGACAAAATTATACCAAATCTGATTTCCTTGTTTAAAGAAAGTACAGAAATATACAATATCTGATTCTCTTGTTTAAATAAAGGACAGTATTATTCAATATCTGATTCCCTTGTTTAAAGAAAGCGTTCAAACAAGAGTTCAAACAAACGCAAGAAATACTCAATATCTCATTCGCTTGTTTAAAGAATGGAGAGAAACATTCAATATCTCACTTCCTTCCTTAAACAACGGACAGAATTATTCAATATCTGACTTCCTTGTTTGAGGAAAAGAAAAAAACATTCAACATCTGATTCCCTTGTTTAAAGAACGGACAGAATTATTGAATATCTGAATTCCTTCTTAGAAGAAAGGTCAGAAATATTCAATATCTCATTCTCTTGTTTAAAAAAAAAGAGAGATTCTACAATATCTGATTCCCTTTTTTAAAGAAAGGACAGATATATTCAATATCTGATTCCCTAGTTTAAAGAAAGAACAGAAATCTATAATACTTTATTCCCTTGTTTAAAGAAAGGACAGAATTATTTAATATCTGACTTCTTTGTATAAGGAACGGTCAAAATTATTGAATATCTGTTTTTCCTGTTTAAAGAATAGAAAGAATTCTACAATATCTAAATCTCATGTTTCAAGAAAGGACAAAAATATTCAAAATATGACTTTATTGTTTAAAGAAAGGACAAAATTATTGAATATCTGAGTCCCATCTTTGAAGAATGGGGAAAATTATTCAATATCTGATTCCTTTGTTTAAAAAAGGTCAGAATTATTCAATATCTGATTTTTTGTTTGAAGAACGGACACAAATATTCAATATCTCTTTTTCTTGTTTAAATAATAGAAAGAATTCTTCAATATCTAAATGTCTTGTTTCAAGAAAGACAAAAATATTCAATATCTGACTTTCTTGTTTAAAGAATGGAGAGAATAATTGAGAATCTGAAACCCATCTTTGAAAAATAGAAAGATTTCTATATTATATAAATCTCTTATTTCAAGAAAAGACAGAAATATTCAATATCTGACTCCTTGTTTGGAGAACGGACAGAATTATTGAATATCTGACGTCTTTGCTTAAAGAACTTAATTATTCAATATCTGACTTTCTTGTTTAAGGAAAGGACAGAATTTTTCAATATATGATTCCCTTGTTGATAGAAAAGACAGAATTATTCGATATCTGATTCCCTTGTTTAAAGAAAGGATACAATTTTTTAATATATGATTCTCTTGATAAAAGAAAGTAAAGAAACATTCATTATCTAACTTCCTTGCTTAACGAAGAGTCAGAATTATTGAATATCTGACTTCCTTGTTTGAAGAACGGTCAGAATTTTTCAATATCTGATTCCATTCTTTAAAGAAAAGAGAGAATTATTCAGTATCTGTTTCCCTTGTTTAAAGAAGGGACATAATTTTTAAATATATGATTTGTTTTTAAAGAAAGGAAAGAAACATTCACTATCTGACTTTTTTGCTTAACCAACGGTCAGAATTATTGAATATCTGACTTCCTTACATAAAGTAAAGACAGAAATATACAATATCTGATTCCGTTGTTTATTCAAAGGACAGAATTATTCCATATCTGACTTCCTTGTTTGAAGAACGGAAAAATTATTCAATATCTTATTCCCTCGTTTATAGAGAGAATAGAATTATTCAATATCTGATTCTTTTGTTTTATGAAAGGTCATCAACTTTCAATATTTGATTTCCTAGTTTGAAGAAAGGACAGAAATATATAATATCTTATTCCCTTGTTTAAAGAAAGGACAAATACCTGACTTTCTTGTTTAAGGGAAGGACAGAATTATTCAATATATGATTCCCTTGTTGATAGAAAAGACAGAATTATTCGATATCTGATTCTCTTGTTTAAAGAAAGGATAGAATTTTTGAATATATGATTCTTTTGTTTAAAGAGAGTAAGGAAACATTCATTATCTAACTTCCTTGCTTAACGAACAGTCAGAATTATTGAATATCTGACTTACTTGTTTGAAGAACGGACAGAATTATTGAATATCTGAATTCCACCTTAGAAGAAAGGTCAGAAATATTCAATGTCTCATTCTTTTGGTTAAATAAACGACAGATTCTACAATATCTGATTCTCTTGTTTAAAGAAAGGACAGAATTATTCAATATTTGATTTCCGAGTTTGAAGAAAGGACAGAAATATATAATATCTTATTCCCTTGTTTAAAGAAAGGACAAAATTATTCAATATCTGACTTCTTTGCTTAAGGAACTTAATTATTCAATACATGACTTTCTTGTTTAAGGGAAGGACAGAATTATTCAATATATGATTCCCATGTTGATAGAAAAGACAGAATTATTCGATATCTGATTCCCTTGTTTAAAGAAAGGATAGAATTTTTGAATATATGATTCTTTTGTTTAAAGAGAGTAAAGAAACATTCACTATCTAACTTCCTTGCTTAACGAACAGTCAGAATTATTGAATATCTGACTTACTTGTTTGAAGAACGGACAGAATTATTGAATATCTGAATTCCATCTTAGAAGAAAGGTCAGAAATATTCAATATCTCATTCTCTTGTTTAAAGAAACGAAAGATTCTACAATATCTGATTCCCTTGTTTAAAGAAAGGACCGAATTATTTAATATCTGATTCCCGTGTTTAAAGAAAAAACAGAGATATTCAATATCTGACTTCTTTGCTTAAAGAAATTAATTATTCAATACCTGACTTTCTTGTTTAAGGAAAGGACAGAATTATTCAATATATGATTCCCTTGTTTATAGAAAAGACAGAATTATTCGATATCTGATTTTCTTGTTTAAAGAAAGGATAGAATTTTTCGATATATGATTCTTTTGTTTAAAGAAAGTAAAGAAACATTCACTATCTAACTTCCTTGTTTAACGAAGAGTCAGAATTATTGAATATCTGAATTCCTTGTTTGAAGAACTGTCAGAATTGTTCAATATCTGATTCCCTTGTTTAAAGAAAGGAGAGAATTATTCAATATCTGTTTCCCTTGTTTGAAGAAAGGACAGAATTATTCAATATCTGACTTCTTGGCTAAAAGAACGTTCAGAATTATTCAATAACTGACTTCCTTGTTTAACAAAAAGACAGAATTTTTCAATATCTGACTTCCTTGTTTAAAGAAAAGACAAAATTATACCAAATCTGATTTCCTTGTTTAAAGAAAGTACAGAAATATACAATATCTGATTCTCTTGTTTAAATAAAGGACAGTATTATTCAATATCTGATTCCCTTGTTTAAAGAAAGCGTTCAAACAAGAGTTCAAACAAACGCAAGAAATACTCAATATCTCATTCGCTTGTTTAAAGAATGGAGAGAAACATTCAACATCTCACTTCCTTCCTTAAACAACGGACAGAATTATTCAATATCTGACTTCCTTGTTTGAGGAAAAGAAAAAAACATTCAACATCTGATTCCCTTGTTTAAAGAACGGACAGAATTATTGAATATCTGAATTCCTTCTTAGAAGAAAGGTCAGAAATATTCAATATCTCATTCTCTTGTTTAAAAAAAAAGAGAGATTCTACAATATCTGATTCCCTTTTTTAAAGAAAGGACAGAATTATTCAATATCTGATTCCCTAGTTTAAAGAAAGAACAGAAATCTATAATATCTTATTCCCTTGTTTAAAGAAAGGACAGAATTATTTAATATCTGACTTCTTTGTTTAAGGAAAGGACAAGAATTATTCAATATCTGATTTCCCTGTTTAAAGAAAGAAAGAATTATTCAATATCTAAATTCTCTTGTTTAAAGAAAGGACAGAAATATTCAATATCTGACTTTCTTGTTTAAAGAAAGGACAAAATTATTCAATATCTGATTCCCTTGTTTAAAGAATGGGGAAAATTATTCAATATCTGATTCCTTTGTTTAAAGAAAGCGTTCAAACAAGAGTTCAAACAAACGTAAGAAATATTCAATATCTCACTTCCTTCCTTAAACAACGGACAGAATTATTCAATATCTGACTTCCTTGTTTGAGGAAAAGAAAAAATATTCAATATCTGATTCCCTTGTTTAAAGAACGGACAGAATTATTTAATATCTGAATTCCTCCTTAGAAGAAAGGTCAGAATTATTCAATATCTCATTCTCTTGTTTAAAGAAACGAGAGATTCTAAAATATCTCATTCTTTTGTTTAAAGAAAGGACAGAATTATTCAATATCTGATTCCCTAGATTAAAGAAAGGACAGAATTGTTCAATATCTGATTCCCTTGTTTAAAGAAAGGAGAGAATTATTCAGTATCTGTTTCCCTCTTTGAAGAAAGGACAGAATTATTCAATATCTGACTTCTTGGCTCAAAGAACGTTCAGAATTATTCAATATCTAACTTCCTTGCTTAACGAACAGTCAGAATTATTGAATATCTGACTTTCTTGTTTGAAGTACGGTCAGAATTTTTCAATATCTGATTCCATTGTTTGAAGAAAAGAGACAATTATTCAATATCTGTTTCCTTGTTTAAAGAAGGGACATAATTTTTAAATATATGATTTGTTTTTTTAAAGAAAGGAAAAAACATTCACTATCTGACTTCCTTGTTTAACGAACAGTCAGAATTATTGAATATCTGACTTCCTTGTTTAAAGAAAGACAGAAATATACAATATCTGATTCCTTGTTTATTCAAAGGACAGAATTATTCAATATCTGACTTCCTTGTTTGAAGAACGGAAAGATTATTCAATATCTTATTCCCTTGTTTATAGAGAGGGAAGAATTATTCAATATCTGATTCCCTAGTTTAAAGAAAGAACAGAAATCTATAATACCTTATTCCCTTGTTGAAAGAAAGGACAGAATTATTTAATAACTGACTTCCTTGTATAACAAAAGAACAGAATTTTTCAATATCTGATTCCCATGTTTAAAGAAAGGACAAAAATATTCAATATCTGACTTCTTTGCTTAAGGAAATTAATTATTCAATACCTGACTTTCTTGTTTAAAAAAAGGACAGAATTATTCAATATATGATTCCCTTGTTTATAGAAAAGACAGAATTATTCGATATCTGATTTTCTTGTTTAAAGAAAGGATAGAATTTTTCGATATATGATTCTTTTGTTTAAAGAAAGTAAAGAAACATTCACTATCTACCTTCCTTGTTTAACGAAGAGTCAGAATTATTGAATATCTGAATTCCTTGTTTGAAGAACTGTCAGAATTGTTCAATATCTGATTCCCTTGTTGAAAAAAAAAAAGAGAGAATTATTCAGTATCTGTTTCCCTTGTTTGAAGAAAGGACAGAATTATTCAATATCTGACTTCTTGGCTAAAAGAACGTTCAGAATTATTCAATAACTGACTTCCTTGTTTGAGGAAAAGAAAAAAACATTCAATATCTGATTCCTTTGTTTAAAGAAAGGACAGAATTATTCAATATCTGATTCCCTTGTTTAAAGAAAGAACAGAAATCTATAATATCTTATTCCCTTGTTTAAAGAAAGGACAGAATTATTCAATATCTGACTTCTTTGTTTAAGGAAGGGTCAAAATTATTCAATATCTGTTTTTCCTGTTTAAAGAAAGAGAGAATTCTACAATATCTAAATCTCTTGTTTCAAGAAAGGACAAAAATATTCAATATCTGACTTTATTGTTTAAAGGAAGGACAAAATTATTGAATATCTGATTCCCTTGTTTGAAGAAAGGGGAAAATTATTCAATATCTGATTTTTTTTTTTGAAGAACGGACAGAAATATTCAATATCTCTTTTTTTCTTGTTTAAAGAATAGAAAGAATTCTACAATATCTAAATGTCTTGTTTCAAGAAAGACAAAAATATTCAATATCTGACTTCCTTGTTTAAAGAACGGACAGAATTATTGAATATCTGACTTCTTTGTTTAAAGAACTTAATTATTCAATACCTGACTTTCTTGTTTAAGGAAGGACAGAATTATTCAATATATGATTCCATTGTTTATAGAAAAGACAGAATTATTCGATATCTGATTTTCTTGTTTAAAGAAAGGATAGAATTTTTCAATATATGATTCTTTTGTTTAAAGAAAGTAAAGAAACATTCACTATCTAACTTCCTTGTTTAACGAACAGTCAGAATTATTGAATATCTGACTTCCTTGTTTAAAGAAAAGACAGAAATATTCAATATCTGATTCCTTGTTTAAAGAAAGGACAGAATAAATATTCAATATCTCACTTCCTTGTTTGAAGAACGGAAAGATTATTCAATATCTTATTCCCTTGTTTAAAGAAAGGAAGAATTATTCAATATCTGATTCCCTTGTTTATAGAGAGGAAGAATTATTCAATATCTGAAATATTCAATATCTGACTTTCTTGTTTACAGAAAGGATAGAATTATTCAATATCTGATTCTCTTGTTTTATGAAAGGTCAGCAACTTTCAATATCTGATCCCCTTGTTTAAAGAAAGGTCAGAAACATTGAATATCTGATTTCCTTGCTCAAAGAACGGTCAAAATTATTAAATATCTGACTTTTTTGCTTGAAGAACGGCCATAATTATTGAATATTTGACTTCCTTGTTTGGAAGACGGACAGAATTATTGAATATCTTTTTTTCCTGTTTAAAGGAAGGAGAGAATTCTACAATATGTAAATCTCTTGTTTGAAGAAAGGAGAGAATTATTGAATAACTTTTTTTCTTGTTTAAAGAAAGGAGAGAATTCTACAATATCTAAATCTCTTGTTTCAAGAAAGGAGAGAAATATTCAATATCTGACTTACTTTCATAAAGAAAGGGCAGAAACATTTAATAACCAATTCCCTTGTTTAAATGAAAGACGGAATTATTTAATATCTGATTCCCTTGTTTTAAGAAAGCACAGAATTATTCAATATCTGATTCCCTTGTTTAAAGAAAACGTTCAAACAAGAGTTCAAACAAACGCAAGAAATACTCAATATCTCATTCTCTTGTTTAAAGAATCGAGATAAACATTCAACATCTCACTTCCTTCCTTAAACAACGGACAGAATTATTCAATATTTGACTTCATTGTTTGAGGAAGAGAAAAAAACATTCAACATCTGATTCCCTTGTTTAAAGAACGGACAGAATTATTGAATATCTGAATTCCTTCTTAGAAGAAAGGTCAGAAATATTCAATATCTCATTCTCTTGTTTAAAGAAACGAGAGATTCTACAATATCTGATTCCCTTGTTTAAAGAAAGGACAGAATTATTCAATATCTGATTCCCTAGTTTAAAGAAAGAACAGAAATCTATAATACCTTATTCCCTTGTTTAAATGAAGGACGGAATTATTTAATATCTGATTCCCTTGTTTTAAGAAAGCACAGAATTATTCAATATCTGATTCCCTTGTTTAAAGAAAGCGTTCAAACAAGAGTTCAAACAAACGCAAGAAATACTCAATATCTCATTCTCTTGTTTAACGAATCGCGATAAACATTCAACATCTCACATTCTTCCTTAAACAACAGACAGAACTATTCAATATCTGACTTCCTAGTTTGAGGAAAAGAAAAAAAACATTCAACATCTGATTCCCTTGTTTAAAGAATGGACAGAATTATTGAATATCTGAATTCCTTCTTAGAAGAAAGGTCAGAAATATTCAATATCTCATTCTCTTGTTTAAAGAAACGAGAGATTCTACAATATCTGATTCCCTTGTTTAAAGAAAGGACAGAATTATTCAATATCTGATTCCCTTGTTTAAAGAAAGAACAGAAATCTTCAATATTATTCTTATTCCCTTGTTTAAAGAAAGGACAGAATTATTTAATATCTGACTTCCTTGAATAACATAAACAAAGGACAGAATTTTTCAATATCTGATTCCCTTGTTTAAAGAAAGGACAAAAATATTCAATATCTGACTTCTTTGCTTGAAGAAATTAATTATTCAATACCTGACTTTCTTGTTTAAAGAAAGGACAGAATTATTCAATATCTGATTCCCTAGTTTAAAGAAAGAACAGAAATCTATAATACCTTATTCCCTTGTTGAAAGAAAGGACAGAATTATTTAATAACTGACTTCCTTGTATAACAAAAGAACAGAATTTTTCAATATCTGATTCCCATGTTTAAAGAAAGGACAAAAATATTCAATATCTGACTTCTTTGCTTAAAGAAATTAATTATTCAATACCTGACTTTCTTGTTTAAAAAAAGGACAGAATTATTCAATATATGTTCCCTTGTTTATAGAAAAGACAGAATTATTCGATATCTAATTTTCTTGTTTAAAGAAAGGATTGAATTTTTCGATATATGATTGTTTTGTTTAAAGAAAGTAAAGAAACATTCACTATCTACCTTCCTTGTTTAACGAAGAGTCAGGATTATTGAATATCTGAATTCCTTGTTTGAAGAACTGTCAGAATTGTTCAATATCTGATTCCCTAGTTGAAAAAAAAAAGAGAGAATTATTCAGTATCTGTTTCCCTTGTTTGAAGAAAGGACAGAATTATTCAATATCTGACTTCTTGGCTAAAAGAACGTTCAGAATTATTCAATAACTGACTTCCTAGTTTGAGGAAAAGAAAAAAAACATTCAACATCTGATTCCTTTGTTTAAAGAAAGGACAGAATTATTCAATATCTGATTCCCTAGTTTAAAGAAAGAACAGAAATCTATAATACCTTATTCCCTTGTTTAAAGAAAGGACAGAATTATTTAATATCTGACTTCTTTGTATAAGGAAGGGTCAAAATTATTGAATATCTGTTTTTCCTGTTTAAAGAATAGAGAGAATTCTACAATATCTAAATCTCATGTTTCAAGAAAGGACAAAAATATTCAATATATGACTTTATTGTTTAAAGGAAGGACAAAATTATTGAATATCTGAGTCCCATCTTTGAAGAATGGGGAAAATTATTCAATATCTGATTTTTTTTTGAAGAACGGACACAAATATTCAATATCTCTTTTTCTTCTTTAAATAATAGAAAGAATTCTACAATATCTAAATGTCTTGTTTCAAGAAAGACAAAAATATTCAATATCTGACTTCCTTGTTTGGAGAACGGACAGAATTATTGAATATCTGACGTCTTTGCTTAAAGAACTTAATTATTCAACACCTGAGTTTCTTGTTTAAGGAAGGACAGAATTATTCAATATATGATTCCATTGTTTATAGAAAAGACAGAATTATTCGATATCTGATTTTCTTGTTTAAAGAAAGTATAGAATTTTTCGATATATGATTCTTTTGTTTAAAGAAAGTAAAGAAACATTCACTATCTAACTTCCTTGCTTAACGAAGAGTCAGAATTATTGAATATCTGACTTTCTTGTTTGAAGAACGGTCAGAATTTTTCAATATCTGATTCCATTGTTTGAAGAAAAGAGACAATTATTCAGTAACTGTTTCCCTTGTTTAAAGAAGGGACATAATTTTTAAATATATGATTTGTTTTTTAAAGAAAGTAAAGAAACATTCACTATCTAACTTCCTTGCTTAACGAACAGTCAGAATTATTGAATATCTGACTTCCTTACATAAAGTAAAGACAGAAATATACAATATCTGATTCCGTTGTTTATTCAAAGGACAGAATTATTCCATATCTGACTTCCTTGTTTGAAGAACGGAAAGATTATTCAATATCTTATTCCCTTGTTTAAAGAGAGGGAAGAATTATTCAATATCTGATTCCCTTGTTTATAGAGAGGAAAGAAATATTCAATATCTGACTTTCTCGCTTACAGAAAGGATAGAATTATTCAATATCTGATTCTCTTGTTTTATGAAAGGTCAGCAACTTTCAATATCTGATCCCCTTGTTTAAAGAAAGGTCAGAAACATTGAATATCTGATTTCCTTGCTCAAAGAACGGTCAAAATTATTAAATATCTGACTTTTTTGCTTGAAGAACGGCCATAATTATTGAATATTTGACTTCCTTGTTTGGAAGACGGACAGAATTATTGAATATCTTTTTTTTCCTGTTTAAAGGAAGGAGAGAATTCTACAATATGTAAATCTCTTGTTTGAAGAAAGGAGAGAATTATTGAATAACTTTTTTTCTTGTTTAAAGAAAGGAGAGAATTCTACAATATCTAAATCTCTTGTTTCAAGAAAGGAGAGAAATATTCAATATCTGACTTACTTTCATAAAGAAAGGGCAGAAACATTTAATAACCAATTCCCTTGTTTAAATGAAAGACGGAATTATTTAACATCTGATTCCCTTGTTTTAAGAAAGCACAGAATTATTCAATATCTGATTCCCTTGTTTAAAGAAAACGTTCAAACAAGAGTTCAAACAAACGCAAGAAATACTCAATATCTCATTCTCTTGTTTAAAGAATCGAGATAAACATTCAACATCTCACTTCCTTCCTTAAACAACGGACAGAATTATTCAATATTTGACTTCATTGTTTGAGGAAAAGAAAAAAACATTCAAACATCTGATTCCCTTGTTTAAAGAACGGACAGAATTATTGAATATCTGAATTCCTTCTTAGAAGAAAGGTCAGAAATATTCAATATCTCATTCTCTTGTTTAAAGAAACGAGAGATTCTACAATATCTGATTCCCTTGTTTAAAGAAAGGACAGAATTATTCAATATCTGATTCCCTAGTTTAAAGAAAGAACAGAAATCTATAATACCTTATTCCCTTGTTTAAATGAAGGACGGAATTATTTAATATCTGATTCCCTTGTTTTAAGAAAGCACAGAATTATTCAATATCTGATTCCCTTGTTTAAAGAAAGCGTTCAAACAAGAGTTCAAACAAACGCAAGAAATACTCAATATCTCATTCTCTTGTTTAACGAATCGCGATAAACATTCAACATCTCACATTCTTCCTTAAACAACAGACAGAACTATTCAATATCTGACTTCCTAGTTTGAGGAAAAGAAAAAAAACATTCAACATCTGATTCCCTTGTTTAAAGAATGGACAGAATTATTGAATATCTGAATTCCTTCTTAGAAGAAAGGTCAGAAATATTCAATATCTCATTCTCTTGTTTAAAGAAACGAGAGATTCTACAATATCTGATTCCCTTGTTTAAAGAAAGGACAGAATTATTCAATATCTGATTCCCTAGTTTAAAGAAAGAACAGAAATCTATTATTCCTTATTCCCTTGTTTAAAGAAAGGACAGAATTATTTAATAACTGACTTCCTTGAATAACATAAGGACAGAATTTTTCAATATTTGATTCCCATGTGTAAAGAAAGGACAAAAATATTCAATATCTGACTTCTTTGCTTGAAGAAATTAATTATTCAATACCTGACTTTCTTGTTTAAGGAAAGGACAGAATTTTTCAATATATGATTCCCTTGTTTATAGAAAAGATAGAATTATTCGATATCTGATTTTCTTGTTTAAAGAAAGGATAGAATTTTTCGATATATGATTCTTTTGTATAAAGAAAGTAAAGAAACATTCACTATCTAACTTCCTTGTTTAACGAAGAGTCAGAATTATTGAATATCTGAATTCCTTGTTTGAAGAACTGTCAGAATTGTTCAATATCTGATTCCCTTGTTTAAAAAAAAGAGAGAATTATTCAGTATCTGTTTCCCTTGTTTGAAGAAAGGACAGAATTATTCAATATCTGACTTCTTGGCTAAAAGAACGTTCAGAATTATTCAATAACTGACTTCCTTGTTTAACAAAAAGACAGAATTTTTCAATATCTGATATCCTTGTTTAAAGAAAAGACAAAATTATACCAAATCTGATTTCCTTGTTTAAAGAAAGTACAGAAATATACAATATCTGATTCTCTTGTTTAAATAAAGGACAGTATTATTCAATATCTGATTAACTTGTTTATAGAGAGGATAGAATTATTCAAAATTTGATTCTTTTGTTTTATGAAAGGTCATCAACTTTCAATATTTGATTTCCTAGTTTGAAGAAAGGACAGAAATATATAATATCTTATTCCCTTGTTTAAAGAAAGGACAAATACCTGACTTTCTTGTTTAAGGGAAGGACAGAATTATTCAATATATGATTCCCTTGTTGATAGAAAAGACAGAATTATTCGATATCTGATTCCCTTGTTTAAAGAAAGGATAGAATTTTTGAATATATGATTCTTTTGTTTAAAGAGAGTAAAGAAACATTCACTATCTAACTTCCTTGCTTAACGAACAGTCAGAATTATTGAATATCTGACTTACTTGTTTGAAGAACGGACAGAATTATTGAATATTTGAATTCCACCTTAGAAGAAAGGTCAGAAATATTCAATATCTCATTCTCTTGTTTAAAGAAACGAGAGATTCTACAATATCTGATTCCCTTGTTTAAAGAAAGGACAGAATTATTCAATATCTGATTCCCTAGTTTAAAGAAAGAACAGAAATCTATTATTCCTTATTCCCTTGTTTAAAGAAAGGACAGAATTATTTAATAACTGACTTCCTTGAATAACATAAGGACAGAATTTTTCAATATTTGATTCCCATGTGTAAAGAAAGGACAAAAATATTCAATATCTGACTTTTTTGCTTGAAGAAATTAATTATTCAATACCTGACTTTCTTGTTTAAGGAAAGGACAGAATTTTTCAATATATGATTCCCTTGTTTATAGAAAAGATAGAATTATTCGATATCTGATTTTCTTGTTTAAAGAAAGGATAGAATTTTTCGATATATGATTCTTTTGTTTAAAGAAAGTGAAGAAACATTCACTATCTAACTTCCTTGTTTAACGAAGAGTCAGAATTATTGAATATCTGAATTCCTTGTTTGAAGAACTGTCAGAATTGTTCAATATCTGATTCCCTTGTTTAAAAAAAAGAGAGAATTATTCAGTATCTGTTTCCCTTGTTTGAAGAAAGGACAGAATTATTCAATATCTGACTTCTTGGCTAAAAGAACGTTCAAAATTATTCAATAACTGACTTCCTTGTTTAACAAAAAGACAGAATTTTTCAATATCTGATGTCCTTGTTTAAAGAAAAGACAAAATTATACCAAATCTGATTTCCTTGTTTAAAGAAAGTACAGAAATATACAATATCTGATTCTCTTGTTTAAATAAAGGACAGTATTATTCAATATCTGATTAACTTGTTTATAGAGAGGATAGAATTATTCAAAATTTGATTCTTTTGTTTTATGAAAGGTCATCAACTTTCAATATTTGATTTCCTAGTTTGAAGAAAGGACAGAAATATATAATATCTTATTCCCTTGTTTAAAGAAAGGACAAATACCTTACTTTCTTGTTTAAGGGAAGGACAGAATTATTCAATATATGATTCCCTTGTTGATAGAAAAGACAGAATTATTCGATATCTGATTCCCTTGTTTAAAGAAAGGATAGAATTTTTGAATATATGATTCTTTTGTTTAAAGAGAGTAAAGAAACATTCACTATCTAACTTCCTTGCTTAACGAACAGTCAGAATTATTGAATATCTGACTTACTTGTTTGAAGAACGGACAGAATTATTGAATATTTGAATTCCACCTTAGAAGAAAGGTCAGAAATATTCAATATCTCATTCTCTTGTTTAAAGAAACGAAAGATTCTACAATATCTGATTCCCTTGTTTAAAGAAAGGACAGAATTATTCAATATCTGATTCACTAGTTTAAAGAAAGAACAGAAATCTATAATACCTTATTCCCTTGTTTAAAGAAAGGACAGAATTATTTAATAACTGACTTCCTTGTATAACAAAAGAACAGAATTTTTCAATATCTGATTCCCATGTTTAAAGAAAGGACAAAAATATTCAATATCTGACTTCTTTGCTTAAAGAAATTAATTATTCAATACCTGACTTTCTTGTTTAAAAAAAGGACAGAATTATTCAATATATGAAAAGACATTCCCTTGTTTATAGAAAAGACAGAATTATTCGATATCTAATTTTCTTGTTTAAAGAAAGGATTGAATTTTTCGATATATGATTGTTTTGTTTAAAGAAAGTAAAGAAATATTCACTATCTAACTTCCTTGTTTAACGAAGAGTGAGAATTATTGAATATCTGAATTCCTTGTTTGAAGAACTGTCAGAATTGTTCAATATCTGATTCCCTAGTTGAAAAAAAAAAGAGATAATTATTCAGTATCTGTTTCCCTTGTTTGAAGAAAGGACAGAATTATTCAATATCTGACTTCTTGGCTAAAAGAACGTTCAGAATTATTCAATAACTGACTTCCTTGTTTGAGGAAAAAAAAAAAAACATTCAATATCTGATTCCTTTGTAAAGAAAGGAAGAATTATTCAATAAGGACAGAATTATTCAATATCTGATTCCCTTGTTTAAAGAAAGGACAGAAATATATAATATCTGATTCCCTTGTTTAAAGAAAGGACAGAATTATTCAATATCTGACTTCTTTGTTTAAGGAAGGGTCAAAATTATTGAATATCTGTTTTCCTGTTTAAAGAAAGGACAAAAGAGAATTCTACAATATCTAAATCTCATGTTTCAAGAAAGGACAAATTATTCAATATCTGATTCCCTTGTTTAAAGAACGGACAGAATTATTGAATATCTGAATTCCTTCTTAGAAGAAAGGTCAGAAATATTCAATATCTGATTCTCTTGTTTAAAGAAAGGAGAGAATTATTCAATATCTGATTCCCTTGTTTAAGAAAAACAGAAATTATATAATATCTGATTCCCTTGTTTAAAGAAGGACAGAATTATTCAATATCTGATTCCCTTGTTTTAAGAAAGGACAGAATTATTCAATATCTGATTCCCTTGTTTAAAGAAAGCGTTCAAACAAGAGTTCAAACAAACGAAAGAAATACTCAATATCTCATTCTCTTGTTTAAAGAATCGAGATAAACATTCAACATCTCACTTCCTTCCTTAAACAACGGACAGAATTATTCAATATCTGACTTCCTTGTTTGAGGAAAAGAAAAATATTCAACATCTGATTCCCTTGTTTAAAGAACGGACAGAATTATTGAATATCTGAATTCCTTCTTAGAAGAAAGGTCAGAAATATTCAATATCTCATTCTCTTGTTTAAAGAAACGAGAGATTCTACAATATCTGATTCCCTTGTTTAAAGAAAGGACAGAATTATTCAATATCTATCTGTTTAAAGAAAGAACAGAAATCCTTATTCCCTTGTTTAAAGAAAGGACATGTTTAAAGAAAGGAAAAATATTCAATATCTGACTTCTTTGCTTAAAAAAACTTAATTATTCAATACTGACTTTCTTGTTTAAGGAAAGGACAGAATTATTCAATATATGATTCCCTTGTTTATAGAAAAGACAGAATTATTCGATATCTGATTTTCTTGTTTAAAGAAAGGATAGAATTTTTCGATATATGATTCTTTTGTTTAAAGAAAGTAAAGAAACATTCACTATCTAACTTCCTTGTTTAACGAAGAGTCAGAATTATTGAATATCTGAATTCCTTGTTTGAAGAACTGTCAGAATTGTTCAATATCTGATTCCCTTGTTGAAAAAAAAAAAAAAAAAAGAGAGAATTATTCAGTATCTGTTTCCCTTGTTTGAAGAAAGGACAGAATTATTCAATATCTGACTTCTTGGCTTAAAAAGAACGTTCAGAATTATTCAATAACTGACTTCCTTGTTTAACAAAAGAAAGAAAAATTTTTTAATATCTGATTCCTTGTTTAAAGAAAAGACAAAATTATACAATATCTGATTTCCTTGTTTAAAGAAAGTACAGAAATATACAATATCTGATTCTCTTGTTTAAAGAAAGGACAGAATTATTCAATATCTGATTAACTTGTTTATAGAGAGGATAGAATTATTCAATATCTGATTCTTTTGTTTTATGAAAAATCATCAACTTTCAATATTTGATTTCCTTGTTTGAAGAAAGGACAGAAACATTGAATATCTGATTTCCTTGCTTAAAGAACGGTCAAAATTATTAAATATCTGACTTTTTTTGCTGGAAGAACGGCCAGAATTATTGAATATTTGACTTCCTTGTTTGGAAGACGGACAGAATTATTGAATATCTTTTTTTCTTGTTTAAAGGAAGGAGAGAATTCTACAATATGTAAATCTCTTGTTTGAAGAAAGGAAAGAATTATTGAATAACTTTTTTTCTTGTTTAAAGAAAGAAGAGAATTCTACAATATCTAAATCTCTTGTTTCAAGAAAGGAGAGAAATATTCAATATCTGACTTACTTTTCATAAAGAAAGGGCAGAAACATTTAATAACCAATTCCTTGTTTAAATGAAGGACGGAATTATTTAATATCTGATTCCCTTGTTTTAAGAAAGCACAGAATTATTCAATATCTGATTCCCTTGTTTAAAGAAAGCGTTCAAACAAGAGTTCAAACAAACGCAAGAAATACTCAATATCTCATTCTCTTGTTTAAAAAAATCGAGATAAACATTCAACATCTCACTTCCTTCCTTAAACAACGGACAGAATTATTCAATATCTGACTTCATTGTTTGAGGAAAAGAAAAAACATTCAACATCTGATTCCCTTGTTTAAAGAACGGACAGAATTATTGAATATCTGAATTCCTTCTTAGAAGAAAGGTCAGAAATATTCAATATCTCATTCTCTTGTTTAAAGAAACGAGAGATTTTACAATATCTGATTCCCTTGTTTAAAGAAAGAACAGAAATCTATAATACCTTATTCCCTTGTTTAAATGAAGGACAGAATTATTTAATATCTGATTCCCTTGTTTTAAGAAAGCACAGAATTATTCAATATCTGATTCCCTTGTTTAAAGAAAGCGTTCAAACAAGAGTTCAAACAAACGAAAGAAATACTCAATATCTCATTCTCTTGTTTAAAGAATCGAGATAAACATTCAACATCTCACTTTCTTCCTTAAACAACGGACAGAATTATTCAATATCTGACTTCCTTGTTTGAGGAAAAGAAAAAATATTCAACATCTGATTCCCTTGTTTAAAGAACGGACAGAATTATTGAATATCTGAATTCCTTCTTAGAAGAAAGGTCAGAAATATTCAATATCTCATTCTCTTGTTTAAAGAAACGAGAGATTCTACAATATCTGATTCCCATGTTTAAAGAAAGGACAAAAATATTCAATATCTGACTTCTTTGTTTAAAAAAACTTAATTATTCAATACTTGACTTTCTTGTTTAAGGAAAGGACAAAATTATTCAATATATGATTCCCTTGTTTAAGAGAAAAGACAGAATTATTCGATATCTGATTTTCTTGTTTAAAGAAAGGATAGAATTTTTCGATATATGATTCTTTTGTTTAAAGAAAGTAAAGAAACATTCACTATCTACCTTCCTTGTTTAACGAAGAGTCAGAATTATTGAATATCTGAATTCCTTGTTTGAAGAACTGTCAGAATTGTTCAATATCTGATTCCCTTGTTTAAAAAAAAAGAGAGAATTATTCAGTATCTGTTTCCCTTGTTTGAAGAAAGGACAGAATTATTCAATATCTGACTTCTTGGCTAAAAGAACGTTCAGAATTATTCAATAACTGACTTCCTTGTTTAAAAAAAGACAGAATTTATTTTTAATATCTGATATCCTTGTTTAAAGAAAAGACAAAATTATACCAAATCTGATTTCCTTGTTTAAAGAAAGTACAGAAATATACAATATCTGATTCTCTTGTTTAAATAAAGGACAGTATTATTCAATATCTGATTAACTTGTTTATAGAGAGGATAGAATTATTCAAAATTTGATTCTTTTGTTTTATGGAAGGTCATCAACTTTCAATATTTGATTTCCTAGTTTCAAGAAAGGACAGAAATATATAATATCTTATTCCCTTGTTTAAAGAAAGGACAAATACCTGACTTTCTTGTTTAAGGGAAGGACAGAATTATTCAATATATGATTCCCTTGTTGATAGAAAAGACAGAATTATTCGATATCTGATTCCCTTGTTTAAAGAAAGGATAGAATTTTTGAATATATGATTCTTTTGTTTAAAGAGAGTAAAGAAACATTCACTATCTAACTTCCTTGCTTAACGAACAGTCAGAATTATTGAATATCTGACTTACTTGTTTGAAGAACGGACAGAATTATTGAATATCTGAATTCCACCTTAGAAGAAAGGTCAGAAATATTCAATATCTCATTCTTTTGGTTAAAGAAACGACAGATTCTACAATATCTGATTCCATTGTTTAAAGAAAGGACAGAATTATTCAATATTTGATTTCCTAGTTTGAAGAAAGGACAGAATTATTGAATATCTGAATTCCTTCTTAGAAGAAAGGTCAGAAATATTCAATATATCATTCTCTTGTTTAAAGAAACGAGAGATTCTACAATATCTGATTCCCTTGTTTAAAGAAAGGACAGAATTATTCAATATCTGATTCCCTAGTTTAAAGAAAGAACAGAAATCTATTATTCCTTATTCCCTTGTTTAAAGAAAGGACAGAATTATTTAATAACTGACTTCCTTGAATAACATAAGGACAGAATTTTTCAATATTTGATTCCCATGTGTAAAGAAAGGACAAAAATATTCAATATCTGACTTCTTTGCTTGAAGAAATTAATTATTCAATACCTGACTTTCTTGTTTAAGGAAAGGACAGAATTTTTCAATATATGATTCCCTTGTTTATAGAAAAGATAGAATTATTCGATATCTGATTTTCTTGTTTAAAGAAAGGATAGAATTTTTCGATATATGATTCTTTTGTTTAAAGAAAGTGAAGAAACATTCACTATCTAACTTCCTTGTTTAACGAAGAGTCAGAATTATTGAATATCTGAATTCCTTGTTTGAAGAACTGTCAGAATTGTTCAATATCTGATTCCCTTGTTTAAAAAAAAGAGAGAATTATTCAGTATCTGTTTCCCTTGTTTGAAGAAAGGACAGAATTATTCAATATCTGACTTCTTGGCTAAAAGAACGTTCAAAATTATTCAATAACTGACTTCCTTGTTTAACAAAAAGACAGAATTTTTCAATATCTAATATCCTTGTTTAAAGAAAAGACAAAATTATACCAAATCTGATTTCCTTGTTTAAAGAAAGTACAGAAATATACAATATCTGATTCTCTTGTTTAAATAAAGGACAGTATTATTCAATATCTGATTAACTTGTTTATAGAGAGGATAGAATTATTCAAAATTTGATTCTTTTGTTTCATGGAAGGTCATCAACTTTCAATATTTGATTTCCTAGTTTCAAGAAAGGACAGAAATATATAATATCTTATTCCCTTGTTTAAAGAAAGGACAAATACCTGACTTTCTTGTTTAAGGGAAGGACAGAATTATTCAATATATGATTCCCTTGTTGATAGAAAAGACAGAATTATTCGATATCTGATTCCCTTGTTTAAAGAAAGGATAGAATTTTTGAATATATGATTCTTTTGTTTAAAGAGAGTAAAGAAACATTCACTATCTAACTTCCTTGCTTAACGAACAGTCAGAATTATTGAATATCTGACTTACTTGTTTGAAGAACGGACAGAATTATTGAATATCTGAATTCCACCTTAGAAGAAAGGTCAGAAATATTCAATATCTCATTCTTTTGGTTAAAGAAACGACAGATTCTACAATATCTGATTCCATTGTTTAAAGAAAGGACAGAATTATTCAATATTTGATTTCCTAGTTTGAAGAAAGGACAGAATTATTGAATATCTGAATTCCTTCTTAGAAGAAAGGTCAGAAATATTCAATATATCATTCTCTTGTTTAAAGAAACGAGAGATTCTACAATATCTGATTCCCTTGTTTAAAGAAAGGACAGAATTATTCAATATCTGATTCCCTAGTTTAAAGAAAGAACAGAAATCTATTATTCCTTATTCCCTTGTTTAAAGAAAGGACAGAATTATTTAATAACTGACTTCCTTGAATAACATAAGGACAGAATTTTTCAATATTTGATTCCCATGTGTAAAGAAAGGACAAAAATATTCAATATCTGACTTCTTTGCTTGAAGAAATTAATTATTCAATACCTGACTTTCTTGTTTAAGGAAAGGACAGAATTTTTCAATATATGATTCCCTTGTTTATAGAAAAGATAGAATTATTCGATATCTGATTTTCTTGTTTAAAGAAAGGATAGAATTTTTCGATATATGATTCTTTTGTTTAAAGAAAGTGAAGAAACATTCACTATCTAACTTCCTTGTTTAACGAAGAGTCAGAATTATTGAATATCTGAATTCCTTGTTTGAAGAACTGTCAGAATTGTTCAATATCTGATTCCCTTGTTTAAAAAAAAGAGAGAATTATTCTGTATCTGTGTCCCTTGTTTGAAGAAAGGACAGAATTATTCAATATCTGACTTCTTGGCTAAAAGAACGTTCAGAATTATTCAATAACTGACTTCCTTGTTTAACAAAAGACAGAATTTTTCAATATCTGATTCCTTGTTTAAAGAAAAGACAAAATTATTCAATATCTGATTTCCTTGTTTAAAGAAAGTACAGAAATATTCAATATCTGATTCTCTTGTTTAAATAAAGGACAGAATTATTCAATATCTGATTAACTTGTTTATAGAGAGGATAGAATTATTCAATATCTGATTCTTTTGTTTTATGAAAGGTCATCAACTTTCAATATTTGATTTCCTAGTTTGAAGAAAGGACAGAAATATATAATATCTTATTCCCCTGTTTAAAGAAAGGACAAATACCTGACTTTCTTGTTTAAGGGAAGGACAGATTTATTCAATATATGATTCCCTTGTTGATAGAAAAGACAGAATTATTCGATATCTGATTCCCTTGTTTAAAGAAAGGATAGAATTTTTGAATATATGATTCTTTTGTTTAAAGAGAGTAAAGAAACATTCACTATCTAACTTCCTTGTTTAACGAACAGTCAGAATTATTGAATATCTGACTTACTTGTTTGAAGAACGGACAGAATTATTGAATATCTGAATTCCACCTTAGAAGAAAGGTCAGAAATATTCAATATCTCATTCTCTTGTTTAAAGAAACGAGAGATTCTACAATATCTTATTCCCTTGTTTAAAGAAAGGACAAAATTATTCAATATCTGACTTTTTTGCTTAAAGAACTTAATTATTCAATACATGTCTTTCTTGTTTAAGGAAAGGACAGTATTATTCAATATCTGATTCCCTTGTTTAAAGAAAGTACAGAAATATACAATATCTGATTCTCTTGTTTAAATAAAGGACAGTAATATTCAATATCTGATCTCCTTGTTTAAAGAAAGGTCAGAAACATTGAATATCTGATTTCCTTGCTCAATGAACGGTCAAAATTATTAAATATCTGACTTTTTTTGTTTGAAGAACGGACAGAATTATTCAATATCTTTTTTTCTTGTTTAAAGAAAGGAGAGAATTCTACAATATCTAAATCTCTTGTTTGAAGAAAGGAGAATTATTCAATATCTTTTTTTCTTGTTTAAAGAAAGGAGAGAATTCTACAATATCTAAATCTCTTGTTTCAAGAAAGGAGAGAAATATTCAATATCTGACTTACTTTTTAAAGAAAGGGCAGAAACATTTAATATCTGATTCCCTTGTTTAAATGAAGGACAGAATTATTTAATATCTGATTCCCTTGTTTTAAGAAAGGACAGAATTATTCAATATCTGATTCCCTTGTTTAAAGAAAACGTTCAAACAAGAGTTCAAACAAACGCAAGAAATACTCAATATCTCATTCTCTTGTTTAAAGAATCGAGATAAACATTCAACATCTCACTTCCTTCCTTAAACAACGGACAGAATTATTCAATATCTGACTTCATTGTTTGAGGAAAAGAAAAAAACATTCAAACATCTGATTCCCTTGTTTAAAGAACGGACAGAATTATTGAATATCTGAATTCCTTCTTAGAAGAAAGGTCAGAAATATTCAATATCTCATTCTCTTGTTTAAAGAAACGAGAGATTCTACAATATCTGATTCCCTTGTTTAAAGAAAGGACAGAATTATTCAATATCTGATTCCCTAGTTTAAAGAAAGAACAGAAATCTATAATACCTTATTCCCTTGTTTAAAGAAAGGACAGAATTATTTAATATCTGATTCCCTTGTTTTAAGAAAGGACAGAATTATTCAATATCTGATTCCCTTGTTTAAAGAAAGCGTTCAAACAACAGTTCAAACAAACGCAAGAAATATTCAATATCTGATTCTCTTGTTTAAAGAATCGGATAAACATTCAATATCTGACTTTCTTGTTTAAAGAACAGACAGAATTATTCAATATCTGACTTCCTTGTTTGAGGAAAAAAAAAAATTATTCAATATCTGATTCCCTTGTTTAAAGAAAGGACAGAATTATTGAATATCTGAATTCCTTCTTAGAAGAAAGGTCAGAAATATTCAATATCTGATTCTCTTGTTTAAAGAAACGAGAGATTTTACAATATCTGATTTCCTTGTTTAAAGAAAGGACAGAATTATTCAATATCTGATTCCCTTGTTTAAAGAAAGGACAGAAATATTCAATATCTGACTTCTTTGTTTGAAAAGAAATTAATTATTCAATATCTGACTTTTTTTTTTGTTTAAGGAAAGGACAGAATTATTCAATATCTGATTCCTTGTTTGAAAAAAAAAGACAAAATTATTCAATATCTGATTTCCTTGTTTAAAGAAAGGACAGAAATATTCAATATCTGATTCTCTTGTTTAAAGAAAGGACAGAATTATTCAATATCTGATTCCCTTGTTTAAAGAAAGTACAGAAATATACAATATCTGATTCTCTTGTTTAAAGAAAGGACAGTAATATTCAATATCTGATTCCCTTGTCTAAAGAAAGCGTTAAAACAAGAGTTCAAACAAACGTAAGAAATACTCAATATCTCACTCTCTCGTTTAAAGAATGGAGAGAAACATTCAACATCTCACTTCCTTCCTTAAACAACGGACAGAATTATTCAATATCTGACTTCCTTGTTTGAGGAAAAGAAAAAACATTCAATATCTGATTCCCTTGTTTAAAGAACGGACAGAATTATTGAATATCTGAATTCCTTCTTAGAAGAAAGGTCAGAAATATTCAATATCTCATTCTCTTGTTTAAAAAAAAGAGAGATTCTACAATATCTGATTCCCTTGTTTAAAGAAAGGACAGAATTATTCAATATCTGATTCCTAGTTTAAAGAAAGAACAGAAATCTATAATATCTTATTCCCTTGTTGAAAGAAAGGACAGAATTATTTAATAACTGACTTCCTTGTATAACAAAAGAACAGAATTTTTCAATATATGATTCCCTTGTTTATAGAAAAGATAGAATTATTCGATATCTGATTTTCTTGTTTAAAGAAAGGATAGAATTTTTCGATATATGATTCTTTTGTTTAAAGAAAGTAAAGAAACATTCACTATCTAACTTCCTTGTTTAACGAAGAGTCAGAATTATTGAATATCTGAATTCCTTGTTTGAAGAACTGTCAGAATTATTCAATATCTGATTCCCTTGTTTAAAAAAAAAAGAGAGAATTATTCAATATCTGTTTCCCTTGTTTGAAGAAAGGACAGAATTATTCAATATCTGACTTCTTGCTTAAAGAACGTTCAAAATTATTCAATAACTGACTTCCTTGTTTAACAAAAGACAGAATTTTTCAATATCTGATTCCTTGTTTAAAGAAAAGACAAAATTATACCAAATCTGATTTCCTTGTTTAAAGAAAGTACAGAAATATTCAATATCTGATTCTCTTGTTTAAATAAAGGACAGAATTATTCAATATCTGATTCCTTGTTTATAGAAAGGATAGAATTATTCAATATCTGATTCTTTTGTTTAAAGAAAGGTCATCAACTTTCAATATCTGATTTCCTTGTTTAAAGAAAGGACAGAAATATTAATATCTGATTCCTTGTTAAAGAAAGAAAGGACAAATATCTGACTTTCTTGTTTAAGGAAGGACAGAATTATTCAATATCTGATTCCCTTGTTTGGAAGAAAAGACAGAATTATTCAATATCTGATTCCCTTGTTTAAAGAAAGGATAGAATTTTTCAATATATGATTCTTTTGTTTAAAGAAAGTAAAGAAACATTCACTATCTAACTTCCTTGTTTAAAGAACAGTCAGAATTATTGAATATCTGACTTCTTGTTTGAAGAACGGACAGAATTATTCAATATCTGATTCCACCTTAGAAGAAAGGTCAGAAATATTCAATATCTCATTCCCTTGTTTAAAGAAAGGACAGATTATTCAATATCTGATTCCCTTGTTTAAAGAAAGGACAGAATTATTCAATATCTGATTTCCTTGTTTAAAGAAAGGACAGAATTATTCAATATCTGAATTTCCTTCTTAAAGAAAGGACAGAAATATTCAATATCTCATTCTCTTGTTTAAAGAAACGAGAGAATTTTCAATATCTGATTCCCTTGTTTAAAGAAAGGACAGAATTATTCAATATCTGATTCCTTGTTTAAAGAAAGGACAGAAATATTCAATATCTGACTTCTTTGTTTAAAGAAAAGAATTATTCAATATCTGACTTTTTTTGTTTAAGAAAGGACAGAATTATTCAATATCTGATTCCTTGTTTAAAAAAAAAGAGAAATTATTACAATATCTGATTTCCTTGTTTAAAGAAAGGACAGAAATATTCAATATCTGATTCTCTTGTTTAAAGAAAGGACAGAATTATTCAATATCTGATTCCCTTGTTTAAAGAAAGGACAGAATTATTCAATATCTGATTCCCTTGTTTAAAGAAAGGACAGAATTATTCAATATCTGATTCCCTTGTTTAAAGAAAGCGTTAAAACAAGAGTTCAAACAAACGTAAGAAATACTCAATATCTCATTCTCTTGTTTAAAGAATGGAGAGAAACATTCAACATCTCACTTCCTTCCTTAAACAACGGACAGAATTATTCAATATCTGACTTCCTTGTTTGAGGAAAAAAAAAAACATTCAACATCTGATTCCCTTGTTTAAAGAACGGACATAATTATTGAATATCTGAATTCCTTCTTAGAAGAAAGGTCAGAAATATTCAATATCTCATTCTCTTGTTTAAAGAAACGAGAGATTCTACAATATCTGATTCCCTTGTTTAAAGAAAGGACAGAATTATTCAATATCTGATTCCTAGTTTAAAGAAAGAACAGAAATCTATAATACCTTATTCCCTTGTTTAAAGAAAGGACAGAATTATTTAATTATTTAATATCTGACTTCCTTTTGCTTAAAAAACTTAATTATTCAATACCTGACTTTCTTGTTTAAGAAAGGACAGAATTATTCAATATATGATTCCCTTGTTTATAGAAAAGACAGAATTATTCGATATCTGATTTTCTTGTTTAAAGAAAGGATAGAATTTTTCGATATATGATTCTTTTGTTTAAAGAAAGTAAAGAAACATTCACTATCTAACTTCCTTGTTTAACGAAGAGTCAGAATTATTGAATATCTGAATTCCTTGTTTGAAGAACTGTCAGAATTGTTCAATATCTGATTCCCTTGTTTAAAAAAAAGAGAGAATTATTCAGTATCTGTTTCCCTTGTTTGAAGAAAGGACATAATTATTCAATATCTGACTTCTTGGCTAAAAAAGAACGTTCAAGAATTATTCAATAACTGACTTCCTTGTTTAACAAAAAGACAGAATTTTTCAATATCTGATATCCTTGTTTAAAGAAAAGACAAAATTATACCAAATCTGATTTCCTTGTTTAAAGAAAGTACAGAAATATACAATATCTGATTCTCTTGTTTAAATAAAGGACAGTATTATTCAATATCTGATTAACTTGTTTATAGAGAGGATAGAATTATTCAATATCTGATTCTTTTGTTTTATGAAAGGTCATCAACTTTCAATATTTGATTTCCTAGTTTGAAGAAAGGACAGAAATATATAATATCTTATTCCCTTGTTTAAAGAAAGGACAAATACCTGACTTTCTTGTTTAAGGGAAGGACAGAATTATTCAATATATGATTCCCTTGTTGATAGAAAAGACAGAATTATTCGATATCTGATTCCCTTGTTTAAAGAAAGGATAGAATTTTTGAATATATGATTCTTTTGTTTAAAGAGAGTAAAGAAACATTCACTATCTAACTTCCTTGCTTAACGAACAGTCAGAATTATTGAATATCTGACTTCCTTGTTTGAAGAACGGACAGAATTATTGAATATCTGAATTCCCCTTCTTAGAAGAAAGGTCAGAAATATTCAATATCTCATTCTTTTGGTTAAAGAAACGACAGATTCTACAATATCTGATTCCATTGTTTAAAGAAAGGACAGAATTATTCAATATTTGATTTCCTAGTTTGAAGAAAGGACAGAATTATTGAATATCTGAATTCCTTCTTAGAAGAAAGGTCAGAAATATTCAATATATCATTCTCTTGTTTAAAGAAACGAGAGATTCTACAATATCTGATTCCCTTGTTTAAAGAAAGGACAGAATTATTCAATATCTGATTCCCTAGTTTAAAGAAAGAACAGAAATCTATTATTCCTTATTCCTTGTTTAAAGAAAGGACAGAATTATTTAATATCTGACTTCCTTGAATAACAAAGGACAGAATTTTTCAATATCTGATTCCCATGTTTAAAGAAAGGACAAAATATTCAATATCTGACTTCTTTGCTTAAAGAAATTAATTATTCAATACCTGACTTTCTTGTTTAAGGAAAGGACAGAATTTTTCAATATATGATTCCCTTGTTTATAGAAAAGATAGAATTATTCGATATCTGATTTTCTTGTTTAAAGAAAGGATAGAATTTTTCGATATATGATTCTTTTGTTTAAAGAAAGTAAAGAAACATTCACTATCTAACTTCCTTGTTTAACGAAGAGTCAGAATTATTGAATATCTGAATTCCTTGTTTGAAGAACTGTCAGAATTGTTCAATATCTGATTCCTTGTTTAAAAAAAAAGAGAGAATTATTCAATATCTGTTTCCCTTGTTTGAAGAAAGGACAGAATTATTCAATATCTGACTTCTTGGCTAAAAGAACGTTCAGAATTATTCAATAACTGACTTCCTTGTTTAACAAAAAGACAGAATTTTTCAATATCTGATATCCTTGTTTAAAGAAAAGACAAAATTATACCAAATCTGATTTCCTTGTTTAAAGAAAGTACAGAAATATACAATATCTGATTCTCTTGTTTAAATAAAGGACAGAATTATTCAATATCTGATTAACTTGTTTATAGAAAGGATAGAATTATTCAATATCTGATTCTTTTGTTTTATGAAAGGTCATCAACTTTCAATATTTGATTTCTTGTTTGAAGAAAGGACAGAAATATATAATATCTTATTCCCTTGTTTAAAGAAAGGACAAATACCTGACTTTCTTGTTTAAGGAAGGACAGAATTATTCAATATATGATTCCCTTGTTGATAGAAAAGACAGAATTATTCGATATCTGATTCCCTTGTTTAAAGAAAGGATAGAATTTTTGAATATATGATTCTTTTGTTTAAAGAGAGTAAAGAAACATTCACTATCTAACTTCCTTGCTTAACGAACAGTCAGAATTATTGAATATCTGACTTACTTGTTTGAAGAACGGACAGAATTATTGAATATTTGAATTCCACCTTAGAAGAAAGGTCAGAAATATTCAATATCTCATTCTCTTGTTTAAAGAAACGAGAGATTCTACAATATCTGATTCCCTTGTTTAAAGAAAGGACAAATTATTCAATATCTGATTTCTTGACTTTTGTTTAAAGAATATCTAATTATTCAATACAATATCTTTCTTGTTTAAGGGAAAGGACGGAGAGATTATTCAATATCTGATTCCCTTGTTTAAAAGAAAGAATTATTCAATACAGAAATATACAATATCTGATTCTCTTGTTTAAATAAAGGACAGTAATATTCAATATCTGATCACCTTGTTTAAAGAAAGGTCAGAAACATTGAATATCTGATTTCCTTGCTCAATGAACGGTCAAAATTATTAAATATCTGACTTTTTTGCTTGAAGAACGGACAGAATTATTGAATATCTTTTTTTTCTTGTTTAAAGGAAGGAGAGAATTCTACAATATGTAAATCTCTTGTTTGAAGAAAGGAGAGAATTATTGAATATGTTTTTTTTTCTTGTTTAAAGAAAGGAGAGAATTCTACAATATCTAAATCTCTTGTTTCAAGAAAGGAGAGAAATATTCAATATCTGACTTACTTTCATAAAGAAAGGGCAGAAACATTTAATAACCAATTCCCTTGTTTAAATGAAGGACGGAATTATTTAACATCTGATTCCCTTGTTTTAAGAAAGCACAGAATTATTCAATATCTGATTCCCTTGTTTAAAGAAAACGTTCAAACAAGAGTTCAAACAAACGCAAGAAATACTCAATATCTCATTCTCTTGTTTAAAGAATCGAGATAAACATTCAACATCTCACTTCCTTCCTTAAACAACGGACAGAATTATTCAATATTTGACTTCATTGTTTGAGGAAAAGAAAAAAACATTCAAACATCTGATTCCCTTGTTTAAAGAACGGACAGAATTATTGAATATCTGAATTCTTCTTAGAAGAAAGGTCAGAAATATTCAATATCTCATTCTCTTGTTTAAAGAAACGAGAGATTCTACAATATCTGATTCCCTTGTTTAAAGAAAGGACAGAATTATTCAATATCTGAATCCCTAGTTTAAAGAAAGAACAGAAATCTATAATACCTTATTCCCTTGTTTAAATGAAGGACAGAATTATTTAATATCTGATTCCCTTGTTTTAAGAAACCACAGAATTATTCAATATCTGATTCCCTTGTTTAAAGAAAGCGTTCAAAACAACAGTTCAAACAAACGCAAGAAATACTCAATATCTCATTCTCTTGTTTAAAGAATCGAGATAAACATTCAACATCTCACATTCTTCCTTAAACAACAGACAGAATTATTCAATATCTGACTTCCTTGTTTGAGGAAAAGAAAAAAATATTCAACATCTGATTCCCTTGTTTAAAGAAAGGACAGAATTATTAAATATCTGAATTCCTTCTTAGAAGAAAGGTCAGAAATATTCAATATCTCATTCTCTTGTTTAAAGAAACGAGAGATTTTACAATATCTGATTCCCTTGTTTAAAGAAAGGACCGAATTATTTAATATCTGATTCCCGTGTTTAAAGAAAGGACAGAAATATTCAATATCTGACTTCTTTGTTTAAAGAAAGAACTATTCAATAGAATTATTCAATATCTGACTTTTTTGTTTAAGAAAGGACAGAATTTTTCAATATCTGATTCTTTCTTTTGAATTCTACAATAAAAAAAAAAGACAAAATTATTCAATATCTGATTTCCTTGTTTAAAGAAAGGACAGAAATATTCAATATCTGATTCTCTTGTTTAAAGAAAGGACAGAATTATTCAATATCTGATTCCCTTGTTTAAAGAAAGGACAGAAATATACAATATCTGATTCTCTTGTTTAAATAAAGGACAGTAATATTCAATATCTGATTCCCTTGTCTAAAGAAAGCGTTAAAACAAGAGTTCAAACAAACGTAAGAAATACTCAATATCTCACTCTCTTGTTTAAAGAATGGAGAGAAACATTCAACATCTCACTTCCTTCCTTAAACAATGGACAGAATTATTCAATATCTGACTTCCTTGTTTGAGGAAAAGATAAAAACATTCAACATCTGATTCCCTTGTTTAAAGAACGGACATAATTATTGAATATCTGAATTCCTTCTTAGAAGAAAGGTCAGAAATATTCAATATCTCATTCTCTTGTTTAAAGAAACGAGAGATTCTACAATATCTGATTCCCTTGTTTAAAGAAAGGACAGAATTATTCAATATCTGATTCCCTAGTTTAAAGAAAGAACAGAAATCTATAATACCTTATTCCCTTGTTGAAAGAAAGGACAGAATTATTTAATAACTGACTTCCTTGTATAACAAAAGAACAGAATTTTTCAATATCTGATTTTCATGTTTAAAGAAAGGACAAAAATATTCAATATCTGACTTCTTTGCTTAAAGAAATTAATTATTCAATACCTGACTTTCTTGTTTAAAAAAAGGACAGAATTATTCAATATATGATTCCCTTGTTTATAGAAAAGACAGAATTATTCGATATCTAATTTTCTTGTTTAAAGAAAGGATTGAATTTTTCGATATATGATTGTTTTGTTTAAAGAAAGTAAAGAAACATTCACTATCTACCTTCCTTGTTTAACGAAGAGTCAGAATTATTGAATATCTGAATTCCTTGTTTGAAGAACTGTCAGAATTGTTCAATATCTGATTCCCTTGTTTAAAAAAAAGAGAGAATTATTCAGTATCTGTTTCCCTTGTTTGAAGAAAGGACAGAATTATTCAATATCTGACTTCTTGGCTAAAAGAACGTTCAAAATTATTCAATAACTGACTTCCTAGTTTGAGGAAGAATTTTTTAAATCTGAAAAAAAAAACATTCAATATCTGATTCCTTGTTTAAAGAAAGGACAGAATTATTCAATATCTGATTCCTTGTTTAAAGAAAGAACAGAAATCTATAATATCTTATTCCCTTGTTTAAAGAAAGGACAGAATTATTCAATATCTGACTTCTTTGTTTAAGGAAGGGTCAAAATTATTGAATATCTGTTTTTTTCCTGTTTAAAGAATAGAGAGAATTCTACAATATCTAAATCTCTTGTTTCAAGAAAGGACTTGTTTGAAGAAAAAAATATTCAATATCTGACTTTCTTGTTTAAAGGAAGGACAAAATTATTCAATATCTGATTCCCTTCTTTGAAGAATGGGGAAAATTATTCAATATCTGATTTTTTTTTGAAGAAAGGACAGAAATATTCAATATCTCTTTTCTTGTTTAAATAATAGAAAGAATTCTACAATATCTAAATATCTTCTTTGTTTCAAGAAAAGACAAAAATATTCAATATCTGACTTCCTTGTTTAAAGAAAGGACAGAATTATTCAATATCTGACTTCATTTTTGCTTAAAGAACTTAATTATTCAACATCTGATTTCTTGTTTTAAGGAAGGACAGAATTATTCAATATCTGATTCCATTGTTTTAGAAAAGACAGAATTATTCAATATCTGATTTCTCTTGTTTAAAAAAGGATAGAATTTTTCAATATATGATTCTTTTGTTTAAAGAAAGTAAAGAAACATTCACTATCTAACTTCCTTGCTTAACGAAGAGTCAGAATTATTGAATATCTGACTTTCTTGTTTGAAGAAAGGTCAGAATTATTCAATATCT
>NC_134826.1:88890-155256 GCF_004210375.1 Tachypleus tridentatus | reverse complement strand
TGTAAATGTCAGATGTTTCTTGTAGTATCAATGTGTGGTATGACCATAAAGGTCAGGTGTTTGTTGTAACAATGACTGATAAAATTAGCATCTGTTTTCCCTTGAATGTCGTTTACTTGGGGGAATATTGCAAAATGTTTCCATACACATATCAATCTCGTGATGTTACTGTTACATGTGGACAACCTAGTTAGATAATTTGTTTGTTTAAAACCTCTGAGTATCCTCTGTTGAAATGCATGAACGTTTGTTCGGTTGATAAAGTACAAATTCTGCGAAATCAAGCGCGTCTGTGCTAATAAAGCCAAGTAGCAACACTCTATATGATCATGTGACATACACGTCTCATGGCTAGCTTTAGAGAACGGTTACCATTGTTGTAGAACATGGATCAATACAGCACCGGTTACAATTACAAGCTTGGGAAAGCAGATTGTGGTTTTCAGTGCTTGGTTCTATAATTATGAATGTATTTGTCACTTAGGGTGGCATGCAAATATGTATATATTAACAAATGTACTTTGTCGATCTATGAAGAAACTTTATATTAAATTTATTTTACAAATTAACCTAACAGTTTCTGCAGATCTCTTACAAAAATAATTTGGATATACTCTTTCAGTTCTGTACTTTTTTAATAGAAATATCTTATTGTATATTTTCAAACACCATACATTATAACATAGTGTCTGGACACAGGTCTTCAGACTAGTATCTGTGAAGATGTGTGATGTCTGGATTGTTTGTTTGTTTGTTTTTGAACTTCGCGCAAAGCTATACGAGGGCTATCTGCGCTAGCCGCCTAATTATGAGTGTGGACATAGTCATCACCACCCACCGCCAACTCTTGGGCTACTCTGGAATAGTGGGACCGTGACCGTATAACGCCCCCACGGCTGAAAGGGCGAGCATGTTTGGTGCGACCGATATTATGAGTCGAACGCCTTAACTCACCTGGCCATGCCGAGCCATGTGTGATGTCTGGATAATTACAATGTTTTATTTTTATTTTAGCTCAGATGGTTGTGTGTGTGTATGTGTGTGAATGTGTATTCATATAACAAAGCCACATCGGGCTACCTACTGAGTCCAGAGAGGAGAATCGAACCCCTGATTTTAGCGTTGTAAATCCGTAGACTTACCGCTGTACTAATGGGGGACTAGCCCAGAAGAATTAGAAGATGCATTTTGGGAATTTGTTTTAGACATATCTTTGGCCATCCTGTGTATACTTATTTCGACCGAGGTGTGTCTGGGCCTCATTTTAAGTTCATCCTACATTGTCATATATTATTCTTATGTGTTACTGAACTTTATCACAGAATGTGTCGCTGGAGAATTTGATAGTTTTAAAGTAACGCATTTTTAACGAGGTATGTCATGTACATGTAGGGAATGACCGAGTGAAATGCATTAGACATGATGTTCAAGTGTATTGTTTATGATAATTTAGATTTGAACAGTATTATTCGGTTTCAAGTCCAATAATTGGTTAAATTATGACTTTCGGTTAAAGTGAAAGAGCTGCCTACCATGTGTCACGTAGTAAGAGGTAATGTTCCGTAACATTACGACGTCAAAAGCGGATTTCTTGTCCTTAAACTTTATCTACTTTCTTTTTAAAGATGTTTCTTATTCTAGGACTATGGAATTACACTGGAGCAAAAACTTATCGTAATTTGTCTTTCAGCGAAGAGTTATTTTGTCAAAGATGAAACTTAACTGTTAAAAGCACTAGATATTTCACCTCGCTGGGCGGCATGTCTCCAGACTTACACCGCTAGAAACCGGTTTTCGATAGCCCATTGTGTTAACTTCAAATTTATATTATTTTTCAAAACTGAAGTAATTTCTTACTTCAAAGTATCATTAATTTGCTCGTTAGTGTAATATTATTTTTTTCCACCTGTAGTTGCTATAACTCAAATAATATTACAGTTTGAAGAAACGATTCCTACTGTGTTTTCCACACACTGAGTTATCGTTACCAGTGAAAAGCCATTTCGTGATGTCATCGAACTACACTACGCCCGGTTCCATAAGGCTCCGTACTGCAACACTTTCTTACATGTCTGTTCTAAGACAGGTGCCTTTTAGTGAACATTTTTGTGTCGTCTCGATTGGTAAATATACAGGGTGGTTTAAAGTTTTCGCTTTTATTTGTAATATTCAAAGCCGACTTCCTTAACTGCTTAGAACTGATTCCTCCAAGTTATTTTTACTGCAGTAAAACCAGTTTCTCTCAAAATTCAATACTTACAACCAGGCATACTAGTTGGAACATGTGAAGGGAGAATTTATTACTTACTAAAAGGTACAGTATTAATTTACTGGTCTTAACCATGGGTCGTGTTGACTGGCAATTCGGTATCAACTTACTGGTTAGTCATGGATGGTGCTGAGTAACAATTCAGTATCAACTTACTGGTTAGTCATGGATAGTGCTGAGTAACAATTCAGTATCAACTTACTGGTTAGTCATGAATAGTGCTGAGTAACAATTCAGTATCAACTTACTGGTTAGCCATGGATGGTGCTGAGTAACAATTCAGTATCAACTTACTGGTTAGTCATGGATAGTGCTGAGTAACAATTCAGTATCAAGTTACTGGGTAACCATGGATAGTGCTGAGTAACAATTCAGTATCAACTTACTGGTTAACCATGGATGGTGCTGAGTAACAATTCAGTATCAACTTACTGGTTAGTCATGGATGGTGCTGAGTAACAATTCAGTATCAACTTACTGGTTAGTCATGGATAGTGCTGAGTAACAATTCAGTATCAAGTTATTGGTTAACAATGGATGGTGCTGAGTAACAATTCAGTATCAAGTTACTGGTTAGTCATGAATAGTGCTGAGTAACAATTCAGTATCAACTTACTGGTTAGCCATGGATGGTGCTGAGTAACAATTCAGTATCAACTTACTGGTTAGTCATGGATAGTGCTGAGTAACAATTCAGTATCAACTTACTGGGTAACCATGGATGGTGCTGAGTAACAATTCAGTATCAACTTACTGGTTAGTCATGGATAGTGCTGAGTAACAATTCAGTATCAACTTACTGGTTAGTCATGGATGATTCTGAGTAACAATTCAGTATCAAGTTACTGGTTAGTCATGGATGGTGCTGAGTAACAATTCAGTATCAACTTACTGGTTAGCCATGGATGGTGCTGAGTAACAATTCAGTATCAACTTACTGGTTAACCATGGATGGTGCTGAGTAACAATTCAGTATCAACTTACTGGTTAGTCATGGATGGTGCTGAGTAACAATTCAGTATCAACTTACTGGTTAGTCATGGATAGTGCTGAGTAACAATTCAGTATCAAGTTATTGGTTAACAATGGATGGTGCTGAGTAACAATTCAGTATCAAGTTACTGGTTAGTCATGAATAGTGCTGAGTAACAATTCAGTATCAACTTACTGGTTAGCCATGGATGGTGCTGAGTAACAATTCAGTATCAACTTACTGGTTAGTCATGGATAGTGCTGAGTAACAATTCAGTATCAACTTACTGGGTAACCATGGATGGTGCTGAGTAACAATTCAGTATCAACTTACTGGTTAGTCATGGATAGTGCTGAGTAACAATTCAGTATCAACTTACTGGTTATTCATGGATGATTCTGAGTAACAATTCAGTATCAAGTTACTGGTTAGTCATGGATGGTGCTGAGTAACAATTCAGTATCAACTTACTGGTTAGCCATGGATGGTGCTGAGTAACAATTCAGTATCAACTTACTGGTTAGTCATGGATGGTGCTGAGTAACAATTCAGTATCAACTTACTAGTTAGTCATGGATAGTGCTGAGTAACAATTCAGTATCAACTTACAGGTTAGTCATGGATGGTGCTGAGTAACAATTCAGAATCAACTTACTGGTTAGTCATGGATAGTGCTGAGTAACAATTCAGTATCAAGTTATTGGTTAACAATGGATGGTGCTGAGTAACAATTCAGTATCAAGTTACTGGTTAGTCATGAATAGTGCTGAGTAACAATTCAGTATCAACTTACTGGTTAGCCATGGATGGTGCTGAGTAACAATTCAGTATCAACTTACTGGTTAGTCATGGATAGTGCTGAGTAACAATTCAGTATCAACTTACTGGGTAACCATGGATGGTGCTGAGTAACAATTCAGTATCAACTTACTGGTTAGTCATGAATGGTGCTGAGTAACAATTCAGTATCATCTTACTGGTTAGTCATGGATAGTGCTGAGTAACAATTCAGTATCAAGTTATTGGTTAACAATGGATGGTGCTGAGTAACAATTCAGTATCAAGTTACTGGTTAGTCATGAATAGTGCTGAGTAACAATTCAGTATCAACTTACTGGTTAGCCATGGATGGTGCTGAGTAACAATTCAGTATCAACTTACTGGTTAGTCATGGATAGTGCTGAGTAACAATTCAGTATCAACTTACTGGGTAACCATGGATGGTGCTGAGTAACAATTCAGTATCAACTTACTGGTTAGTCATGGATGGTGCTGAGTAACAATTCAGTATCATCTTACTGGTTAGTCATGGATAGTGCTGAGTAACAATTCAGTATCAAGTTATTGGTTAACAATGGTTGATGCTGAGTAACAATTCAGTATCAACTTACTGGTTAGTCATGGATGATGCTGAGTAACAATTCAGTATCAAGTTACTGGTTAGTCATGGATGGTGCTGAGTAACAATTCAATATTAACTTACTGGTTAGTCATGGATGGTGCTGAGTAACAATTCAGTATTAACTTACTGGTTAGTCATGGATGGTGCTGAGTAACAATTCAGTATTCACTTACTGATTGTGAAATTTTGGAGTTAAAATTCGGTTGTTACTTGCTGACTGGTGATGGAATGTTTTTGAAGTACGGATGTAATCATCCTAGGAGTATTGAGTGTAAAAGATTTGGTTCAACAGCTACTTCATTCTGTCGCGTTTCTATTCCCTCAAGAACCAATAAACGCTGTTGAACAGAGATCATCGTCTGTCACTAAACGAGAACATTACACTATGTATGTGCAAATAGACCACGAGCGTTAATCGATTTTAATCTGTGTAAAGGATACTGTATAGAACTGAAGCTTGAGAGAGTTGTTTTAAATGTGTGACCACACAGTGTTGTAATTGTAAAATCGGTTACAAATTCCAAAAATAACTCTTCTTTAGTTAGGGTTTCCTTTTTTTGGCAACAGTTTCGCTTGAATTGTATAAATGTGCACATATTTTTATAGACTATTTACTTTAGGACTATTACCTCGTATAAAAAGGACTTTAGTGTTCGTTTTGTTCTGCCAGCAAACAACATAATACGTCTCTGTAAATACATTCCACGTCATATTCCTATGGAATGATAGAAAGAGATTCGATGAAATTGAAGAGTGTTTTTCTTTTCAAACACTGGTTTAAATTCATGAGCCACATTGGTATGAGAGAAGTAAAATCATATCATTGGATCATCACATCAAAATCACGTATAACGTAGAACTATAACTACCACTTATAATGTAGAACTGTAGCTACTGAGTATAACTTAGAACTATAACCACCACATATAATGTAGAACTGTAGCTACTGAGTATAACTTAGAACTATAACCACCACATATAATATAGAACTGTAGCTACTGAGTATAACTTAGAACTATAACCACCACATATAATATAGAACTGTAGCTACTCAGTATAACTTAGAACTATAACCACCACATATAATATAGAACTATAACCATAATGTATAAATTAGAACTATAACCATAATGTATAAATTAGAACTATAACGATCACTATAATTTAGAACCATAACCACCATATATAACGTAGAAATATAACCACAACATATAAGTTAGAATTATAACCATCACGTATAACTATAACCTCCAGGTATAACTTATAATTATAACCATTAAGTATAGCTTAGAATAATAACTATCATGTAAAACGTAGAACTATAACCACTAGGTATAACTTATAATTATAACCACCACGTATAGTGTAAAACTATAACCACCACATCAATTAGAACTATAACATCACATAACGTAAAACTATAGGCACCACGTATAACGTAGAAGTATAACCACCAACTATAACGTAAAACTATAACCATCACGTATAAAATTATAACCACTAATTATAACTTACAACTATAACCACCATGTAAAACTTATATCCATAACCATTGACAAGCATATTAGTACATATTATACGTCTGAATCTGTAAAAGTGTTCTAATTAATAATTCCAAGTCACTTCAGTGGCATAGCGGCATGTCTGCGGACTTACAACGCTAAAAACCGGATTATGGGGAGAGCACAGATACACCTTTGTGCTGAACTCAAACAAACATAATACTACTACTTTATGGAAGCTTTTTATTCAAACTCGTCTATACTTCAGTGTAATACTATAACTGTCATATATTAGTAGTGAAATTGGTTCTTTTACTAAATCACAGAATCTGGTATCCATATTACCCAATAAATGATTCATTTGTGATATAATGTGTTTTTATGTTTCGTATTTAACTTTCTTTTCTCCTTTCAGTTTTCAGTTCATATTCTTTAATTATAAATAATTATAATCGACCGATAAAATTTACTTGATTCACGTAGTGCCATCTAGCGATGCACTTTCGCAGGTTTTGGGAACTTTAATTTCCACATGAGTTGTAATGGTTGAGAATTCCTTATTTACCAATAGTTTGCGAAAAATATACCAGATATATTATTGTTTACCTATAATTTAAAGTATGAAAATATTTTAAATTCAACAAAAATCATCTTCATAAAACATATTGAAAAATTAAATCTTAACAATTAAAAACACTAGATTATAAATATAGGTAACCTAAATAAGTTAGAAAATTCACCTCATATTTAATTCAAATATTTTCAGCAGTTGGCCATTTAATGTGGACAGTAGAAAGGTGATAACATTCAGATTACAGTGATTTTACTTAGGTGGAAGTAAGACTTGTGTCAAGTTAATCCTTGTGCAATATCTACATGCAACCTGGACTTAAGTGTGATATCCAAATACAACTGTTAACTTTAGCCTTAGATAATATTTAGATGCAATTTAGACTTTTCTTAAATTAAGCCTTATGTAATATATACGTGCAATTCAGGCATTATGTTAACTTTAGCCATGTGTAACATTTAGGTGCGTTGTTACACATTACGTTAACATCAGCCTTGATTAATACTTCGGTGCAAGTTAGGCATTTTCGTGTGTAATTCACAAAATATATAATATCACTGCTTACATACACACAACTTATTAAAATACAAAACATCATTGTTTAGATACATACAATTTACTAAATATGAAACATCACTGTTTAGATACATACAGCTTATTAAAATACAAAACATCATTGTTTAGATACATACAACTTATTAAAATACAAAACATCACTATTTGGATACATACAACTTATTAAAATATAAAACTAATACTTACAAGTGTAGGATGAAATGTTTGCACATAAAAGTCACACTCACTGATCCTAAAGAGTGAGTTTAGAAAACCTAAATGCTCGTTGACGAGAGGTTTGGCTGCGAAATGACGAAGAAATAATAACGTATTTGCCCGAATATAAGGCGAACTTTATCCCTCCATATACCTCCCGTAAAAGTCACTGCTCATTATATTCGCACACTCTCAGTTTTGTTAGAAAATTTACAAGAAGTTACCACCAAACATTATTAAGATATCATTGAATGTTTTAAAAATTGCACATACAACGTAACTAATGGAATGGATGAAGACATGATGTGATAATCAGAAGAGAAGGAAGCAAAGATTCAAGGAAGTAAATCCGATGGTAGTTAATGAAGATTTATATGAAAGTGATTGATTTACTGACTTTATTACCACGTATAATTTTTTATATACGTTCCGTAAAACTGGTACGTGAAAAATGTCAATGGAAGAAGTCTAAAAAATGTTTAATATATCGATATTTGTTTACTGTATTTATAAACTACTTAATGTATATTCTACAACTTATGAGTAAAAACAAACTATCTTCAGTTTAACCTTCCAGAATTGGTTGTGAATTATATTCGGGCAAATACGATATGTAATGGCAAATGTACCTTTTTACATTCACGTTTGTAACCTCTAACACGTTACGTTATATCATCTGCTTTAGCCACTGACCTATAGTACAAGTCCAGTTAAATCACCAGCTCTAGCCATTGACTTACATTACACTTTACATCACCAGTTTTAGCAACTGACCGAGAGTACACGTTACTTCACATGATCAGCTCTAGCCACTGACCTACAATATATATTACATTACGTCATCAGAGTGACAGTCAAGGTGTTAGCGTGTATGATGGTGTTAGGATGCTGCTGTTGTGAGTAAGTTATAAAAGTGACAGTCAACGTGTTAACGTGTATGATGGTGTTAGGATGCTGCAGCTGTGAATAATTTATAAAAGTGACAGTCAACGTGTTAACGTTAAAATTAAAGTAATTTTAGTAAAATTATGAAAAGGAAATTAAGATAAAACAAAAAGTTAAAAAACAAATAAGTAGCATAAAACCAATGTTTACATCTAGTCTACAACATTAAGAGAAAAACTACAATAATATAAGTTGTTAAGGACTTTCTGTAGCGTAATTGTAATTTTCATAACTCGCCAGGAGGACTAACAGGTAAGTACAAAAACCACCGTCAGTCACCTGAAGTTGGTCTTTCCAGTCCTGGTTCCGAGTTATTTGACGTTATGTCCATTTTGAAAAAGTAAAGTAATAAAAATTTTAAAAGACTTGTAGCAAAATTTTAATTATAACTCGTCTGGATGACTAACTGGTAGTTAAACAGCAGCGTTAGTTACCTGAAGTTGGCCTTTCCAGTCCTGGTTTCGAATTATTTAACGTTACAGCCATTTTCTAATTTCAAATCGAACTAGATGGACTTTGATTCTTAAAAGGGAATTACATAAAAAAAGGTTTAATGTGTAAATTAAAAAACTTAAATGGCAATAAAAAGGTTAATGACCTTTAAAAAACTAAAAACATTACCAAGGTGGACAGTGTTACCATCACCAATAACACTAGTAGAGAGAACAAACAATGATGGTATGACCCAAAGAAACACGGATGGCCACGGCCTCCAAAGGTTTGTCGAGTGGCAATGACAGGGTGGGCACATGCTGATCAGCCAGAAGTGCCACCTATTCGTGCATTCGTCCATAACACAGTCTGTCATTTCTGTACAAAGAAAACCACCGAAAGATGACTGTATTGGCAGGTTTCAGAAATGTTTCCTACAAGGAAAGACATACAGGATGGTAGAAAGCAATCAGTGTTTTGACGTTATCCAGATTAGAACGCAAACCTCGAGTTCTACTGTATCAAGGTGGCCATTTTTATTCATGTATAGGCGAATTGGGTGGAGAACCCTTCTGTTTATGACCAAGTCTTTTTTTCCTTACTGTCCTTATTCGAGGGAGGTCTATCGACTTCCATGGATCCTGCCCTGGGTCGATTGGGCAGATTTTTGCTGTTGGAAGGGGATTCCAGTGACTGAGGACGTGAACGAATGATCGTTTTGCATGTTGGGGTGGGAGAAGTAGATGTATCCGAGGATATGCCTGTACCTGGAACCAAAGGATGTGGATCTTGGGGCTTGTTGGAATGTATGTAAGGTACAGAGATGGATATTGAAGTTCAATCATCAACTTTTGTAACCATGGAAGTCAAAAGACTTTTCATTTATTTTGAGAATGATTCTTTGGAGGCACAGAGAGATCCGTCTGTACTGCCACTGTGGTAGTGGAACGAAGTGCAGCAGCACGTGTCCGAGATAAGGTGGTGGACAGCAACTTTCGAGCCTCAGGATAAGTAATATTATGAACTGTTTTCAAATGCTGCACCTCTTTTTCTTCCAACCATTTATGGCAAGAACGAAAGTAGGACAGGTGAGAGCCATTGCAATTGACGCAATGAGGGTCCGTATCACACTCATAGGCATCATGGTCATTGCCACCACAATGAGCACATGTCAAGGTACCATGACATGACGTCTTTGAGTGACTGAACCGCTGACACTGGAAACATCGGAGAGGGTTTGAAATGTATGGCCGTACCCTGCAATTAAGATAACCTGCCTTGATAGTGGCAAGTGGACGTGGTAATATAAATGTCAGAGCGAAGGTATTGGTCGGCATCATAATTCCATCTTTGCGAGTGGAGATACGCCTCACTGCAGAAACTCCTAAAGTGGAGAAACCAGCGAGAATTTCCGACTCGGAGATGTTCTTTAAAACCCTCTAAACAATATTTCCTCGTGATGAATTCAAAGTAGCATGAGATGTAACCTCAATAGGTGAGAAGAGTTCACTGTGTTGAAATGTGGATGTTTCTACCAATATGTCACCAGATCGAAGATTCTTTGCTGGCTCTCCAATTAAAATTTCTGAATGAAAAAGGGAGACATTTGCCCTAAAGGTTTGTCTGAAAGAGAATGTAGGATAAGAAAATGAGGTACAACAGGCGGTACATATGTTGAAGATTGCTTTTCAGAATTTTTAAAATGTGGTCGTTTACCTATGAACTGTTTTTTTCACTATTTTATTTAAGTTTTTATTTGGAGAATCCATAATAAAAAAGGGAAATGTCGGTGCCCACTGACCCCACTTACTATGGAGCCCTACGAGGGGACGCGCTACAATGTCAAACAAGGACACTGCAGCAACGCCAGGGTTTTGTGAGCACTATACCAAACACCAGCATCAGATACAGTGTCCACAACAGCTGTTGAGAACATCAAACACTGGTATTTTGTTGACCCTAGCCCAAGTGGACCAGCCGATTGACCAAAGGGGGCAGGCACCTCAAGGCCGCCGTCTACAGGAATTCAAGGCCAAAGTGGTGTGTCAAGGTTGGACCCCTCAACCACCAGGAGCCTCTCCTCCCCTTCAAGAAGCGCCAGGCATGGCAAACACGTGGGTGGATGTTTAGTTCACAGAGGAGGTAAACTGAAAGAACAGAACCTTCCCTGGGAGGTCTCCTCACCACGTACAGGAATCCACATCGAGAGTAAGTTATAAAAGTGACAGTGAACGTATTAACGTGTATAATGGTGTTACGATGCTGCTGCTGTAATTTATAAAAGTGACAGTCAATGTATTAAGGTGTGTGATGGTGTTAGGGTGCTGCTGCTGTGAGTTATAAAAGTGACAGTGAACGTGTTAACGTGTATAATGGTGTTAGGATGCTGCTGCTGTAATTTATAAAAGTGACAGTCAATGTATTAAGGTGTGATGGTGTTAGGGCGCTGCTGCTGTGAGTTATGCGTGGGCGACAACGTGTTAACATGTGTAATGGTGTTAGGATGCCGCTGTGAGTAAGTTATGCGCGGCAGACAACGTGTTAACATGTGTAATGGTGTTAGGATGCTGCTGTGAGTAAGTTATAAAGTGGCAGACAACGTGTTAACATGTTAGGACGCCGCCGTGAGTAAGTTAAATGCGCAAGGGCAAACGTGTTAACACGTATAACGGCGTTAGGACGCCGCTGTGAGTAAGCCATAAAAGCGGCGACAACGCGTTAACACGTATAACGGCGTTAGGACGCTGCTGTGAGTAAGTTATAAAGTGGCAGACAGCGCGTTAACCCAGGCGACGACGTTAGGACGCCGCCGTGAGTAAGCGTTATGCGCGATCAACCAACGTGTTAACATGTATAATGGCGTTAGGATGCTGCCTGAGAGTAAGTTATAAAAAGCGGCAGACAACGTGTTAACATGTATAATGGTGTTAGGATGCTGCTGTGAGTAAGTTATGCGTGGCAAACAACGTGTTAACATGTATAATGGTGTTAGGATGCTGCTGTGAGTAAGTTATAAAAGTGACAGTGAACGTGTTAACACGTTAGAGTGCTGCTGCTGTAAGTTATAAAAGTGACAGTGAACGTGTTAACATGTATGTTAGAGTGCTGCTGTAAGTTATACAAGTGACAGTGAACGTGTTAACATGTATGTTAGAGTGCTGCTGTGAGTAAGTTATAAAAGTGACAGTGAACGTGTTAACATGTTAGGATGCTGCTGCTTGCCGGTCATCTCATTTGTTGAAGTTTATATGCGACGTAAGAACGTTTTAATATTTCTCCCTAGGTGGCGCTACGGTAACTACACCGATTTGTATATGTCAGGTCAAAAACCTGGTGTGTGGCTTTTTGCTAAACAGCATCAAAGAGTCTTAGTAACGTTGTTATAAATACATTATCATCATCTTCATGAACACGTTGTCCGAAATCTCTGGAAACGTTTCAGTGAATTGTACAGAATGTGTTCCATATGCTGTCCTTGTAATTTGAAAGAAGGTTGTATTAACATCACCTTAATCAGTGACGTAGCTTGAGTTTTAGAACTTTCAGACAATCTGACTATTACTTCATTATTTGCAACCTATCTACAATTTCTCTGTAGCGTCAGCTTTTGCTGTACCTACACAACCTTAGTCCTAGTCTCAGACTGAACAAACACCTTTGCTTTTAAATGTCTATTTGTTCTACGTTAACAAGCAGTACCATTTAAGGCTCGTGCAAAAAAACAAGATTACCGGATTCAGTAAGCGACTTTTTTTCAGCGTAATAACCACGTAGCTAAGAGAGCGAAACGTCCTTAAATATTATTTTTATGTTCTGAAAACATGGCGAGTCAGTGGAGTGACAACTACAGACAGATTTTCTGTTTGCAGTAACTGGAATCACTGAACGAAGATCATCCACATTTCAAGTGGATAACGTTGTATAATCTGAAAACACAATTATCTCCGAGAGAGATTATTCTGAAAAACATCTAAAGTTAACTAATCTGTTACGTCATTCAAAAGACAAAAACAACTTCATAAGTGACAACTTTATACAGAATTACTTGTTAATGTGGCATCAACGTACAGACGTTTTTATTATCTTGAAATTATTATACTGGATGTTTTATTGATGTGACATGATTATACAGGAAGTTTTATTGATGTGACATGATTATACAGGGTGTTCTATTGATGTGACATGATTATACAGGGTGTTCTATTGATGTGACATGATTATACAGGATGTTTTATTGATGTGACATGATTATACAGGAAGTTTTATTGATGTGACATGATTATACAGGAAGTTTTATTGATGTGACATGATTATATAGGGTGTTCTATTGATGTGACATGATTATACAGGGTGTTCTATTGATGTGACATGATTATACAGGATGTTTTATTGATGTGACATGATTATACAGGGTGTTCTATTGATGTGACATGATTATACAGGGTGTTCTATTGATGTGACATGATTATACAGGATGTTTTATTGATGTGACATGATTATACAGGATGTTCTATTGATGTGACATGATTATACAGGATGTTCTATTGATGTGACATAATTATACAGGAGGTTTTATTGATGTGACATGATTATAAAGGGTGTTTTATTGATGTGACATGATTATACAGGGTGTTCTATTGATGTGACATGATTATACAGGGTGTTCTATTGATGTGACATGATTATACAGGGTGTTCTATTGATGTGACGTGATTATACAGGATGTTTTATTGATGTGACATGATTATACAGGGTGTTCTATTGATCTGACGTGATTATACAGGGTGTTCTATTGATCTGACGTGATTATACAGGGTGTTTTATTGATGTGACATGATTATACAGGGTGTTCTGTTGATGTGACATGATTATGCAGGGTGTTTTATTGATGTGACATGATTATACAGGGTGTTCTATTGATGTGACATGATTATACAGGGTGTTATATTGATGTGACATGATTATACAGGATGTTCTATTAATGTGACATGATTATACAGGGTGTTATATTGATGTGACATGATTATACAGGATGTTTTATTAATGTGACATGATTATACAGGATGTTTTGTTGATGTGACATGATTATACAGGGTGTTCTATTGATGTGACATGATTATACAGGATGTTTTGTTGATGTGACATGATTATACAGGATGTTTTATTGATGTGACATGATTATACAGGGTGTTCTATTGATGTATCATCATTATACATGATTAATTGTTAACTTGAAATGCATTTTTCTGTAACATGGTGTTATTTCAAAAGGTATAAATGTGTTGCATCATACGGTGGCCCAGCATGATTAGGTTGTTGAGGGCTTTTAACTCGAATCCCATTACTCCAAGTATGCTCGCTCTTTCAGCCGTGGGCTCATTATAATGTGCGGTCAATCCTAATATTAACTGACAAAAGAGTAGTCCGAGAGTTAGCGGTGGGTGGTGATGATTATCTGCCTACCCTCTAGTCTTACGCTGCTAAATTAAGTGCAGCTAGCGTAAATAATTCTCGTGTAGCTTTTTGAAAAATTCAAAAGCAAACAAGTATGTAACTGATACTTTAGAATACTGTGGTTTTGTTACCAAATGATTTTGAGGTCATATATCTATACCAATTTAAAGTATCTTATTTACTGGGAGTATTTTCAACAACACACGGCTACTTCTGCATTAAATTATCTACTGGAATGGTAGTTACATTTTGTTTTTTAGTCACCTGAGGAGAAAAGAAAGCATGACAAGACGCCGAGTAAGGAAAATAATGTCACACACGCAGTTGTAAGTACGAAATTTTATAAAGCGAAGTTTCATAGTTCGATCCCTGCTGTGGACACAATGCAGATAGACCATTATATAGCGTTGCGCTTAACAACAAATAAATAAACAAAAAAGGCCAAAGAAGATGTAATAAAAGACAACAAAATGTATCTTCTTGAGAGAGGTATCTACAAAAATAGGATCAACGCAATAGTGGTGATACGTCACTTATCCGATTCAATCTTTTTACACAATTCTCAGACGAATTTAGTAACATCAAACTTTACAGAAGATATCGATAAACGAAAATTTGTCATTGTTTACTAACTAGTCATAACAAAGCAAATTATAGTTATCAAATCTGTCAGTCAAAGAAGGGCAGTAATCGACTATGTTTTTTAAGAATATTTTGATTTCCAAATTTAAGTTAGCTTTGAGTCAGGATAATTTTTTTTTATTTTACTTCTGTTGGGGTTGTGGGGTTACTTAAACCAGGAGTTTTGAAGGAGTAAAAAGTGTAAAAACTTGTTGGCATATCTTTCCTCACTGTGGTCAAACATTTTTATTGACGAAAATATAATCGCACGTGGTCGACTAACTTCAGTAGAGTTCGATTCGTACTATCAAACACACATTTACTAGTTAATAGAAGTCATGTGATCGGAAGCCAACACGATCAGTGTCTGTTATTACCGTTTTTTACTGAACATTTTAATATTTCATACATTATGCTTAAAATCTTACGATGAAAAGCGTATAAAATAAGAAATCGGATGACCCAAGTGTCCTCTAGCTATCGCCACTTTTTTAGAAATAAAATACTGGATTCGAAATTAGAGAAACTTTGTTTATTCTGGTTTGCATAGTTAGCCAATAATAACTTTCAAGTTGATTCATTTGGTTGGCCTGGCATGGCCAGATTGTTAGGATTAGGTTCGAATCCCTGTACCATCAAACATCTTTGCTCTATCAGCCTTGAGAGCGTTATAATGTAACGGCAAATTCCACTATTCGTTAGTAAATAAGCAACTCAAATGTTGGCAGTGGGTGGTGATTACTGTTTGTCACCCCTCTAGTCTTTCACTGCTAAATTAGGGACGGCTAGTGGAAATAGTTCTAGAATAGCTCTAATTACTAGTTTTAATAATCGCAAACCAAGCTTGTAGTACAACCTTGTAGTATGCAGGGACGCTCCATGAGAGGGCGTGGATGACGGTGAAAATTCCTGTTGTCCGAGAACAGCTTAAAATGTGGAATCTTTGAAATATAAATAAATAAATATATATATGGCCTGGAAAACAGTTTGTTTAAAAATTTAGGAATCAATTCAAGTAACGCTGAAATATTGTTAGGCCTAAGTAAATTTTGAAATATTGTTAGGCCTAAGTAAACTTTGCACCTTAGAGCGTGTTTGATCTCAGTCGTGTTTTCAGTTTCTCTTGGTGTTCCGGTGGCTCATCAGTAACTTCGAAGACTCGTAAAGGTCCTCCACTCCAGCTTCTTTCCCTTGTGTGGATGGGTGGGGACACAATCTTGTTGACTCTTCTTAGCGACCTAAAAACGCCATACTAAATTTTAAAATTGACAATATGGTTTTGAAAACAATAGAAGAAAACGGCCTTAGGTTGGCCAAACTAAAATTTGGGGCAGCTCGATCCAACCCAACAGCCCTATGGTGAATGGAAACCAATTGTGTAGCCTTACACTATAGAGTTATTTCACCGCCTAGTGGCACAGCTTCATGTATATGCCGCTAAAACCCAGGCTTCGATAATCGTTGTGGGTATAGCCTGTTGTGTAGCTTTGTGCTTAATTCTAAACAAACAAACAAAACAGTCGATTTGTTCTAATTATTGTCCCAAACCTCGTTACGGGAAAAACAAAACAGAAGAGAATTATTACATATAATTTGGTTGTAAATTGTTTTGAATTTCGCACAAAGCTACATGAGGGCTATCTGTGCTAGCCGTCCCTAATTTAGCAGTGTAAGACTAGAAGGAAGGCACTTAATTATCTCTACCCACCGCCAACTCTTGGGCTACTATTTTACCAACGAATAGTGGGATTGACCGTAACATTATAACGCCCCAGGGCGGGCTTGTTTAATGTGACCGGGATTCGAACCCGCGACTCTCAGATTACCACTCGAACGCTTTAACCCATCTGGCCCAATTCTTTTGTTTGTTATATGTTTTTAACATCAGTAATATCTTCGCGTAAAAGGATTCTGATATGTCCACGAAAGTTTGCTGAGAATCAACTATAGAATGGAAAAAAAAAGTATTTCGGAAACTGTTAATATGTTGAGCTTACTAGAGAAGGGAGGGCTAGCCTGGAACTCATGTATTTGGTGATGTGTTGTTTATAATGTGCTAAACATTAATCCGTAGAGAAAGGAAGACTACAGGGTTTCAGAATATTTAATGTTTGTTGTAAGCAAGCCCGCTCGTGCGCTTACATAAACTTTATTATTTGATCTAATCTTGTACATATATGTTTGTATATTAGCTTCATTTAACGTCTAGAGTGTCTCTGGATTATATCCGTTACTTTAGTATAGACTTTGAGTCAATACATTACGATAGCATCAACCATCCGTAAATTCCGTGAACTTGTGGACGTACAGATGAGGTTTTTTATATCACTCTTAGCAGCAGGAATAATTAGGATATTAAAATCCTTGATGGAAAATAGACTATGGATGAAGTATTGATGGGTAAGTTAATTTCTATTGGAAGAAGATTTTAAGAATAGAAGCTACTGTTGATTAAGTTGTATGTCTCGTTATGAAACACCAAGTAAACAAATCACATATAACTTTGTAAAACAAACTATCACGAATGGCTGAATTACAGGAAATATTAGTTACTTTGAGAAACGTTGGACTAGTAATGAAGACCTGGGTACAGAGTTAGAATGTATGTATATACAATATTAAGTTCGAGAAATCCTCTTAATTAATGAAGTTATTTTGGTAATTTTTTACAACCATTTCACATTTCGTTGAAAACGAAGATTATATCACCATCTGTAGTTTTAAACAACTAAGAAAACATTTTTTATTGTTATTGAATTAAACACAAAGCTATACAATGGACTATTTGTGCTATGCCCACCACGGTTATCAAAACTCGGTTTTTAACGGTGTAAATCCAAAGACATATCTCTGTGCTACTGGGGTGCATTTTTTTAGTACTATGAACAGCAGTTTTTTCTATTATTTATTCTCTAACAGTGTGCGTGTATATTCTATTTTTCCTAAAACTATGTTAAAAATGTTTTGAACATTATTTAAGTAAATAATAAATTACATTGAACAGTGATGTTTCAGTTGAGATTATGGAAATGTGTTTATACACATACCTATAACAAGGTGAAATACCAACAAATACATCAAAGTATTATAATTATATGACGGTCCCATAAACCCTTCTGTTACAACAGTCAAATAACAAACCACACTTTCAGTTTCTGGAACGTCGTATTAACTTATACTCCACTTTTATGATTAATTATTTTATATATTTATATAAATATTTTTATAAAGCATCATCCACATACTCTGGCTTTTCACTGTCCTCAAACGACAGTAGTACTCAAAATAATAACAAGAGGAACGTGATTTCGTACAAACAAATTTGAGATTTATGTAACTAACTCGTACACTTACATTCGAGACGCCATACCTTATGGCCTACTGTAATTTTTCACCAAACATGTCAGTTTATTTTTAATATTCTATAAAAACATCTTTTTAAACTAAACGTAACGTAATATTTCTTGACATTATTTCGGAACAAAATTACCAGTAAACGATGGAAAATATTGTTGAATGTTGTAAGAGACAACGTCCTGTCCCTTACATTACAGCCTCAGAATAACACTATTTAATTTTGTAGGTGACACTGTCCTCGCCTTTATTTTATAGCCACATAATAACACTATTAAATGTTGTAGCAGACACTGTCCTCGCCTTTATTTTATAGCCGTAGAATAACACTATTGAATGTTGTAGGTGACACTGTCCTCTCCCTTATCTTACAGCCACAGAATAAAACTATTGAATGTTGCACGTGACACTGTTCTCGCCTTTGCCTTACAGCCACAGAATAAAACTATTGAATGTTGTAGGTGACACTGTCCTCTCCATTACCTTACGGCCACAGAATAACACCTTTCAATGTTGTGAGAGACACCGTCCTCTCCCTCACCTTATAGCCATAGAATAACACTATTGAATGTTGTAAGAGACACTGTCCTCTCCCTCACCTTATAGCCATAGAATAACACTATTGAATGTTGTAAGAGACACTGTCCTCTCCCTCACCTTATAGCCATAGAATAACACTATTGAATGTTATAAGAGACACTGTCCTCTCCTTCACCTTATAGCCATAGAATAACACTATTGAATGTTGTAAGAGACACTGTCCTCTCCCTCACCTTATAGTCATAGAATAACACTATTGAATGTTGTAAGAGACACCGTCCTCACCCTCACCTTATAGCCATAGAATAACACTATTGAATGTTGTAAGAGACAACGTCCTGTCCCTTACATTACAGCCACAGAATAACACTATTGAATGTTGTAGGTGACACTGTCCTCTCCATTACCTTGCGGCCACAGAATAACACCTTTGAATGTTGTGAGAGACACCGTCCTCTCCCTCACCTTATAGCCATAGAATAACACTATTGAATGTTGTAAGAGACACTGTCCTCTCCCTCACCTTATAGCCATAGAATAACACTATTGAATGTTGTAAGAGACACTGTCCTCTCCCTCACCTTATAGCCATAGAATAACACTATTGAATGTTGTAAGAGACACTGTCCTCTCCCTCACCTTATAGCCATAGAATAACACTATTGAATGTTGTAAGAGACACTGTCCTCTCCCTCACCTTATAGTCATAGAATAACACTATTGAATGTTGTAAGAGACACCGTCCTCACCCTCACCTTATAGCCATAGAATAACACTATTGAATGTTGTAAGAGACAACGTCCTGTCCCTTACATTACAGCCACAGAATAACACTATTGAATGTTGTAGGAGACACTGTCCTCGCCTTTATTTTATAGCCGTAGAATAACATTATTGAATGTTGTAGGTGACACTGTCCTCTCCCTCACCTTATAGCCATAGAATAACACTATTGAATGTTGTAAGAGACACTGTCCTTTCCCTCACCTTATAGCCACAGAATAACACTATTGAATGTTGTAAGAGACACCGTCCTCTCCCTCACCTTATAGCCATAGAATGACACAATTGAATGTTGTAAGAGACACTGTCCTCTCCCTCACCTTATAGCCATAGAATAACACTATTGAATGTTGTAAGAGACACTGTCCTTTCCCTCACCTTATAGCCACAGAATAACACTATTGAATGTTGTAAGAGACACCGTCCTCTCCCTCACCTTATAGCCATAGAATGACACAATTGAATGTTGTAAGAGACACTGTCCTCTCCCTCACCTTATAGCCATAGAATAACACTATTGAATGTTGTAAGAGACACTGTCCTCTCCCTCACCTTATAGCCATAGAATAACACTATTGAATGTTGTAAGAGACACTGTCCTCTCCCTCACCTCATAGCCACAGAATAACACTATTGAATGTTGTAAGAGACACTGTCCTCACCCTTACCTTACAGCCACAGAATAAAACTATTGAATGTTGCAGGTGACACTGTTCTCGCCTTTGCCTTACAGCCACAGCATAACACTATTGAATGTTGAAGGAGACTCTGTCCTCTCCATTACCTTACGGCCACAGAATAACACCTTTGAATGTTGTGAGAGACACTGTCCTTTCCCTCACCTTATAGCCACAGAATAACACTATTGAATGTTGTAAGAGACACCGTCCTCTCCCTCACCTCATAGCCATAGAATAACTATTGAATGTTGTAAGAGACACTGTCCTCTTCCTCACCTTATAGCCATAGAATAACACTATTGAATGTTGTAAGAGACACCGTCCTCACCCTCACCTTATAGCTGTAGAATAACACTATTGAATGTTGTAAGAGACAACGTCCTGTCCCTTACATTACAGCCACAGAATAACACTATTGAATGTTGTAGGTGACACCGTCCTCACCTTTATTTTATAGCCACATAATAACACTATTGAATGTTGTAGGAGACACTGTCCTCGCCTTTATTTTATAGCCGTAGAATAACACTTTTGAATGTTGTAGGTGACACTGTCCTCTCCCTTATCTTACAGCCACAGAATAACACCTTTGAATGTTGTAAGAGACACTGTCTTCTCCCTCACCTTATAGCCATAGAATAACACTATTGAATGTTGTAAGAGACACTGTCCTCTCCCTCACCTTATAGCCATAGAATGACACTATTGAATGTTGTAAGAGACACTGTCCTCTCCCTCACCTTATAGCCATAGAATAACACTATTGAATGTTACAGAGACACTGTCCTCTCCCTCACCTTATAGCCATAGAATGACACTATTGAATGTTGTAAGAGACACTGTCTTCTCCCTCACCTTATAGCCATAGAATAACACTATTGAATGTTGTAAGAGACACTGTCCTCTCCCTCACCTTATAGCCATAGAATAACACTATTGAATGTTGTAAGAGACACTGTCCTCTCCCTCACCTTATAGCCATAGAATAACACTATTGAATGTTGTAAGAGACACTTTCCTCTCCCTCACCTTATAGCTATAGAATGACACTATTGAATGTTGTAAGAGACACTGTCCTCTCCCTCACCTTATAGCCATAGAATAACACTATTGAATGTTACAGAGACACTGTCCTCTCCCTCACCTTATAGCCATAGAATGACACTATTGAATGTTGTAAGAGACACTGTCTTCTCCCTCACCTTATAGCCATAGAATAACACTATTGAATGTTGTAAGAGACAGTGTCCTCTCCCTCACCTTATAGCCATAGAATAACACTATTGAATGTTGTAAGAGACACTGTCCTCTCCCTCACCTTATAGCCATAGAATAACACTATTGAATGTTGTAAGAGACACTTTCCTCTCCCTCACCTTATAGCTATAGAATAACACTATTGAATGTTGTAAGAGACACTGTCCTCTCTCTTACCTTATAGCCATAGAATAACACTATTGAATGTTGTAAGAGACACCGTCGTCTCCCTCACCTTATAGCCATAGAATAACACTATTGAATGTTGTAAGAGACACTGTCCTCTCCCTCACCTTATAGCCATAGAATAACACTATTGAATGTTGTAAGGACACTTTCCTCTCCCTCACCTTATAGCTATAGAATAACACTATTGAATGTTGTAAGAGACACTGTCCTCTCTCTTACCTTATAGCCATAGAATAACACTATTGAATGTTGTAAGAGACACCGTCCTCTCCCTCACCTTATAGCCATAGAATAACAGTATTGAATGTTATAAGAGACACTGTCCTCTCCCTCACCTTATAGCCATAGAATAACAGTTTTGGATGTTGTAAGAGACACTGTCCTCTCCGTCAACTTATAGCCATAGAATAACACTGTTAAATGTTGTGGGAGACACTGTCCTTTCCTCTAGAGTAAACCTTATAAAACTCAGTTTATTCACTATGATAGGTCTAATATTATTTTTATCCACTGAAATAGATACCTTTAATTTGAATATAAAGCTAGCTGTTTTAATTATATAGTCCGATTTGGTAACAATATTAATTTTCAAAAGTGTCTTACGTCTTTTGTTTAATTGATGTAAATTCATCTATCTTATGGTGCGATTCGGTTCCGTTTCTTTCGAGTTATTATTCTTACAGCTAGATTTGTAACGGGTGTACGCGTGCTGTCTTGATCAAAGCTTATTCAATATAAAAACAGGCAGACAGGTGGAATCACTGCTCCATGTGACTTTCTATGTCTACAGTTGGCAGACTTTAATGTATGAAACGTAACTGCTAAAATCAAATCAAAATGTCTGTGTCATTTGAGCCGTGAGCTAAGATAATATCGAGAAATGAGTGATGGTTGATGGAACATGTACTGATTTTTTTAGTTAAATATAGTTTAAATTGTAATTTTACTCTCAAAATCTTTGTCATCAATCATTCTCTGTATGGTTGTCTGAGCTTTGGTGATATATTAGCGTCACAAAAAATTATCTGGTGGCACCTTAATTATTATTATCGACAAATTAATCAAAACAAAACAGATAAAAATTCCTATATTCACACATCTGATTGCTGCCTCTTCTGTGTTAGTGTCTTTTACTGTACTTTACACTTACTGCTTTAACTATGTTCCTGTTGTCTTTTACTGTACTTCTACACTTACTGCTTTAACTATGTTCTTGTTGTCTTTACTGTACTTCTACACTTACTGCTTTAACTATGTTCTTGTTGTCTTTACTGTACTTCTACACTTACTGCTTTAACTATGTTCTTGTTGTCTTTACTGTACTTCTACACTTACTGCTTTAACTATGTTCTTGTTGTCTTTTACTGTACTTCTACACTTACTGCTTTAACTATGTTTTTGTTGTCTTTTACTGTACTTCTACACTTACTGCCTAGTTTGTCTTGTTGTCTTTTACTGTACTTCTACACTTACTGCCTAGTTTGTCTTGTTGTCTTTTACTGTACTTCTACACTTACTGCTTTAACTATGTTCTTGTTGTCTTTTACTGTACTTCTACACTTACTGCTTTAACTATGTTTTTGTTGTCTTTTACTGTACTTCTACACTTACTGCCTAGTTTGTCTTGTTGTCTTTTACTGTACTTTACACTTACTGCCTAGTTTGTCTTGTTGTCTTTTACTGTACTTTACACTTACTGCCTAGTTTGTTCTGTTGTCTTTTACTGTACTTTACATTTACTGCCTAGTTTGTTCTGTTGTCTTTACTGTACTTTACACTTACTGCCTAGTTTGTTCTGTTGTCTTTACTGTACTTTTTACACTTACTGCCTAGTTTGTCTTGTTGTCTTTACTGTAATTTTACATTTACTGCCTAGTTTGTTCTGTTGTCTTTTACTGTACTTTACACTTACTGCCTAGTTTGTTCTGTTGTCTTTTACTGTACTTTACATTTACTGCCTAGTTTGTTCTGTTGTCTTTTACTGTACTTTACACTTACTGCCTAGTTTGTTCTGTTGTCTTTTACTGTACTTTACATTTACTGCCTAGTTTGTTCTGTTGTCTTTTACTGTACTTTACACTTACTGCCTAGTTTGTTCTTGTTGTCTTTTACTGTACTTTACACTTACTGCATCATGTGTGTTGTCTTTTACTGTACTTTACACTTACTGCGACATCTGTGTTGTTGTCTTTCATGTTACTTCTATACTTGTTGCCTTATCTGTGTTCTTATTGTTTTTTATTGTACTTTACGCTTACAGCGTCATCTGAGTTGTTGTCTTTATTGTACTTTTTCAGTCGTTGCCCTATGTGTTCTTGTGTTTTGTCTCGGTCATGATTTAACAATTTATCGTATTATTTTTGTTCTGTTTGTCCCCTATTGAGGCAACGTTAAATTAATGACTTATATCGCTAAATTCTGGGATGTGATTTCTCCCGTAGTCAGAGAGCAGATTATGTAATTTTACTCTAGCTGTGATTGTTTATTGACGATTATTGTCAAGGTATTACTTTACTAGACTTGCTTGAGAACCCTAATAATCTTTTCGTTTGTAGGATAATCAAAACAAACTTTTTGTTTCTTACAATTATATGATCGAAATCAAGAAGACTGACCGTATCTTACACCGTACGGTACGTCGTGAGTTTCCAATCTGTAGAATACATTAAAAATAATTTTTGAATGTTTATTATGTCGTGCTTACTTATAGAAAGAAAAATTATACAGGAAAATACGTTCAGTATTAAAGTTTTGTTGTTTTTTTTAATTTCGCGCAAAGCTACACGAGGGCTATCTGCGCTAGTCGTCTCTAATTTTACAATGTAAAGTTAGAGGGAAGGCAGCTAGTCATCATTACCCACCGTCAACTCTTAGGCTACTGTTTTACCAACAAATAGTGGGATTGACCATCACATTATAACGCCCCCACGGCTAAAAGAGCGAGCATGTTTGGTGCGACTGGGATTCGAACTCGCTGCCCTCAGATTACGAGTCGAAGGCCTTAACCCACCTGGCCCTCTGTACTGAAGATATTATATAATAATGTGTTGTCCAAGCTTAAACTGCCATTAAAATTATTTTACCTATGACGTCCGTGTGCGGTTCGCTATGTTTGTTTGAGGTTCAAAATCTTCTTTGCGCAATATTCCTGCCATTTTTAAAAGCAAAATCTTGCTGGAATCTGTTTATAAACTTTCCACATATTTTAGTGTGTATACGTCTTACGTTTCAAACTGTTAATAGTTGATACTTGTTTAAACGTTATTCTGATAACTCTGCGATAACATTCTTCAGTTTTAAGACAGTTGTTTTCTCCTCTCATATAAAATTCGCACGTTAAGTATCTTTATAGTAAGACCTTCTGAGGTAAGCTATTCATTACTTATTTCGCCTCTACAGTTAATAGAGCACAACTGTCACATCCTCAACATAGGTGTGTTTTTTCAGAGCAAAGCCACATCGGGTTATCTGGTGAATCCACCGAAGGGAATCGAACCTCTGATTTTAGCGTTGTAAATCCGTAGACTTACCGCTTACCAGCAGGAGACCTTAACATACAGTAACCTGTTGTATAATTACAGTATTTTCTAGAGTAGTAACTAGATGATGTTCGACCTTTGAAAATGGTTTTGAAGGTTGCCTAAATGTCGAGTGTATTTTTTATAATTTAATTTTTTCCTGAACATTGAACAAAGAGAGCTTGGTAATAACACGAGACCTAAAGAAATTGAGTTTCGTCCCCTTTAAAATATAATATTTCACCACAGTACCACCTCCAAGATGTCTTCAACTCCACCTGTTCTGTTGGCTGAGGTTCACACGTTATTCTAAGAGAATTGCTTCTATGAAACCCAAAGACCAGTGTTTCAAGATATTGTTACAATAATTTACTTAGAAACTGAATGTAATAAAATATCCAACTATTAAGGACTGTTTATTTCTTCCTTACTCTATTAACTGTGGGGACAACAAAAGTAAATCCATAGAAAATAGTTGTATTGTCTTGGGTTATATATACTACTCTTTGGGGACCATTAAAACATTAATCAAACTTATATCTTTACTGCGAATGAAATGTGATTTCATGTTTTTGCTAGAAATCAACATAAACATTATTTGAACTAGAAACTTTCTATGATTGTTCCAAACACTTTGTTTATTTTCAAAACGGGATACGGAAAGTTCTCAGATAATATTTTCTGTTTCTGATTCTAAAGATATTCTGAGGGGTGTTGAATGGGAGGTGATTTGGCATTTTAGAAAATGAAGCTTTGATATATGTTAAAATTGCTTTTCACGCTACAACGAATAGTTAAATAACAAACGGATAGAACCAAGATCAGTTGATTACGGTTACCGGAATACTGAAGGATATATAAGATAAAACTTTTGTACAAACGTTACAAGTGGATAGAATCTAAAAGGTTTATCTGTTTGAGTGATATGGGTACTACAATTGTCTCGATATCTGATAGATGTAGCACGTGGTACTTAGATCACTGGTACAGATACTAAATAGCTAATACTTGTCTACTACGTCTCACTTATACTGGTACGAATATATAATAAGAAATAGGTCTACCACGTGTCACTTAGACTGGTACTGACATATAATATGTAAAAGTTGCCTATTAAGCGACACTAAGGCTGGTAAGGATATATAATATGTAGTAGTTGTCTACCACGTGTCACTTAGACTGGCACGGACATATAATAGGTAGTAGTTGTCTACCACGTGTCACTTAGACTGGGACTGATATATAATATGTAATAGTTGTCTTCCACGTGTCATCAAGACTGGTACGAACGTATAATGGGTAACAGTTGTCTACCATTGTGTCACTTAGACTGGTACGGATATATAATAGGTAATGGTTGTCTACTACTTATCACTTAGACTGGGACTGATATATTATAGGTAATGGTTGTCTATCTCGTGTCACCCAGACTGGTACGGATATATAATAGGTAAGAGTTCTCTTCCTCGTATCACTAAGATTGGTGCTGGTATATAATAGGTAATAATTTTCTACCACGTTTCACTTAGGCTGGTACTAATATATAATAGGCAACAGTTGTCTACCACGTGTCACTTAGACTGGTACGGATATATAACAAATAATAGTTGTCTATCACATGTCAGTTACTGGTATTGATATATGATACGTAATAGTTGTTCACCTCGTCCCACATAGACTGATGCGGGGAATCTTCTGATATGTAATAGGTAATAGTTTTCTGGCATGTGTAACTTACTTGTACTGATATCTGATACGTAACAGTTGTCTGCCACGTGTGACATAGACTGGTGCGGGTATATAATAGGTAATAATTTTCTACCACGTTTCACCCAGGCTGGTACGAATATACAATAGGTTATAATTGTTTACCACGTGTCACTTAGACTGGTTTTCATACGTAATAGGTAATAGTGGTCTACCATGTGTCACTTAAACTGGTTTTCATACGTAATAGGTAATAGTGGTCTACCATGTGTCACTGAGACTTGTTCTGATACATAATAGAAAATTATTGTCTACCACGTGTCACTTAATCTGGTACAGATATATAACAGGTACTAGTTTTCTACCACATGTCACTTAGACTTGTAGTGATATTTAATATGTAAGTGTTTTCTACCACGCGTCATTTAAACTGGTACAGATATATAATAGGTAATAGTTGTCAACCACGTGTCATCAAGACAGGTACGAAGATGTAATGGGTAACAGTTTTCTATCATTGTGTCACTTACACTGGTACTGATATATCATATATAATAGTTGCCTACCAAGTGTCACTTAGAATGGTACTTGTACTTGGCTATGGTTTCACTAGATAGTAGATAGGGACAGGATTGTATAACGCAGTGTAGGGGCTCGTTTTCAACAGATATATAATATGTAATACTTGTTTCACTATGGTTTCACTAGATAGTAGATAGGGACAGGATTGTATAACGCAGTGTAGGGGCTCGTTTTGAACAGATGAGTGGTTTCAAAAACGTTTGGAAATCAACTAGAACTTCACTGATAAAACAAAACAGAAACATATTATTATTGTTAATGTTATTATTATTGTTATTTAAATGAAAGTTGTATTAGTGGTTAAAACAACCATAAAACAGAAACAGGTACGAGACACTAGTTTCCCACAGGAATCAAATATTACGTTTTTTTATATAGTTTTCGTATCAGTTTACCGCTCGTTACATCAAACATCACAAAATGTTCAATTAGTAGAGAATGTAGAAAGACAAAAGAAATACTCCTCTCGATAATTTCCTTTGTTTAGAGCATTTCAAAAATATTTATGGGTCAAGTTCTAAAACGACATCTAGGCCAAACTTACCAGCTTGCTCAAACTCTACCAAATATACTCATAAAAGTTAACTATTATACAGAATTACAGATGGTTCACAGAAAGTAAACCATCGCTTGTTAATGAAGTACGTTTAAAAATCATGATCATAGTTATTAATAACCCAAAGACCCTACCATAAACAGCATAATAATAGTTGATAATAAGCGATAGACACTATCAAGAAAACAATAATCATCATTGTTAATATCCCAAAGACACTACCATAAACAGCATAATAATAGTTGATAATAAGCGATAGACACTATCAAGAAAACAATAATCATCATTGTTAATATCCCAAAGACACTACCATAAACAGCATAATAATAGTTGATAATAAGCGATAGACACTATCAAGAAAACAATAATCATCATTGTTAATATCCCAAAGACACTACCATAAACAGCATAATAATAGTTGATAATAAGCGATAGACACTATCAAGAAAACAATAATCATCATTGTTAATATCCCAAAGACACTACCATAAACAGCATAATAATAGTTGATAATAAGCGATAGACACTATCAAGAAAACAATAATCATCATTGTTAATATCCCAAAGACACTACCATAAACAGCATAATAATAGTTGATAATAAGCGAAAGACACTATCAAGAAAACAATAATCATCATTGTTAATATCCCAAAGACACTACCATAAACAGCGTAATAATAGTTGATAATAAGCGAAAGACACTATGAAGAAAAACAATAATCATCATTGTTAATATCCCAAAGACACTACCATAAACAGCATAATAATAGTTGATAATAAGCGAAAGACATTATCAAGAAAACAATAATCATCATTGTTAATATCCCAAAGACCCTACCATAAACAGCATAATAATAGTTGATAATAAGCGAAAGACACTATCAAGAAAACAATAATCATCATTGTTAATATCCCAAAGACACTACCATAAACAGCGTAATAATAGTTGATAATAAGCGAAAGACACTATGAAGAAAACAATAATCATCATTGTTAATATCCCAAAGACACTACCATAAACAGCATAATAATAGTTGATAATAAGCGAAAGACACTATCAAGAAAACAATAATCATCATTGTTAATATCCCAAAGACACTACCATAAACAGCATAATAATAGTTGATAATAAGCGAAAGACACTATCAAGAAAAACAATAATCATCATTGTTAATATCCCAAAGACACTACCATAAACAGCATAATAATAGTTGATAATAAGCGAAAGACACTATCAAGAAAACAATAATCATCATTGTTAATATCCCAAAGACACTACCATAAACAGCATAATAATAGTTGATAATAAGCGATAGACATTATCAAGAAAACAATAATCATCATTGTTAATATCCCAAAGACACTACCATAAACAGCATAATAATAGTTGATAATAACCGAAACACACTACCATGAAAAGAATAATCATTGTTGAAATGTTGGATATTCTATATATCATTGTTGTTAGTCACATGACAGGTTATGGACCCAAACACACTACCATGAAAAGAATAATCATTGTTGAAATGTTGGATATTCTATATATCATTGTTGCTAGTCACATGACAGGTTATGGACCCAAACACACTACCATGAAAAGAATAATCATTGTTGAAATGTTGGATATTCTATATATCATTGTTGTTAGTCACATGACAGGTTATGGACCCAAACACACTACCATGAAAAGAATAATCATTGTTGAAATGTTGGATATTCTATATATCATTGTTGTTAGTCACATGACAGGTTATGGACCCAAACACACTACCATGAAAAGAATAATCATTGTTGAAATGTTGTATATTCTATATATCATTGTTGTTAGTCACATGACAGGTTATGGACCCAAACACACTACCATGAAAAGAATAATCATTGTTGAAATGTTGTATATTCTATATATCATTGTTGTTAGTCACATGACAGGTTATGGACCCAAACACACTACCATGAAAAGAATAATCATTGTTGAAATGTTGGATATTCTATATATCATTGTTGTTAGTCACATGACAGGTTATGGACCGAAACACACTACCATGAAAAGAATAATCATTGTTGAAATGTTGTATATTCTATATATCATTGTTGCTAGTCACATGACAGGTTATGGACCCAAACACACTACCATGAAAAGAATAATCATTGTTGAAATGTTGGATATTCTATATATCATTGTTGTTAGTCACATGACAGGTTATGGACCCAAACACACTACCATGAAAAGAATAATCATTGTTGAAATGTTGGATATTCTATATATCATTGTTGTTAGTCACATGACAGGTTATGGACCCAAAGACACTACCATAAACAGCATAATAATAGTTGATAATAAGCGATAGACATTATCAAGAAAACAATAATCATCATTGTTAATATCCCAAAGACACTACCATAAACAGCATAATAATAGTTGATAATAAGCGAAAGACACTATCAAGAAAACAATAATCATCATTGTTAATATCCCAAAGACCCTACCATAAACAGCATAATAATAGTTGATAATAAGCGATAGACATTATCAAGAAAACAATAATCATCATTGTTAATATCCCAAAGACCCTACCATAAACAGCATAATAATAGTTGATAATAAGCGAAAGACACTATGAAGAAAACAATAATCATCATTGTTAATATCCCAAAGACCCTACCATAAACAGCATAATAATAGTTGATAATAAGCGAAAGACACTATCAAGAAAACAATAATCATCATTGTTAATATCCCAAAGACACTACCATAAACAGCATAATAATAGTTGATAATAAGCGAAAGACATTATCAAGAAAACAATAATCATCATTGTTAATATCCCAAAGACCCTACCATAAACAGCATAATAATAGTTGATAATAAGCGAAAGACACTATCAAGAAAACAATAATCATCATTGTTAATATCCCAAAGACACTACCATAAACAGCGTAATAATAGTTGATAATAAGCGAAAGACACTATGAAGAAAACAATAATCATCATTGTTAATATCCCAAAGACACTACCATAAACAGCATAATAATAGTTGATAATAAGCGAAAGACACTATCAAGAAAACAATAATCATCATTGTTAATATCCCAAAGACACTACCATAAACAGCATAATAATAGTTGATAATAAGCGAAAGACACTATCAAGAAAACAATAATCATCATTGTTAATATCCCAAAGACACTACCATAAACAGCATAATAATAGTTGATAATAACCGAAACACACTACCATGAAAAGAATAATCATTGTTGAAATGTTGGATATTCTATATATCATTGTTGTTAGTCACATGACAGGTTATGGACCCAAACACACTACCATGAAAAGAATAATCATTGTTGAAATGTTGATATTCTATATATCATTGTTGTTAGTCACATGACAGGTTATGGACCCAAACACACTACCATGAAAAGAATAATCATTGTTGAAATGTTGATATTCTATATATCATTGTTGTTAGTCACATGACAGGTTATGGACCCAAACACACTACCATGAAAAGAATAATCATTGTTGAAATGTTGGATATTCTATATATCATTGTTGTTAGTCACATGACAGGTTATGGACCCAAACACACTACCATGAAAAGAATAATCATTGTTGAAATGTTGGATATTCTATATATCATTGTTGCTAGTCACATGACAGGTTATGGACCCAAACACACTACCATGAAAAGAATAATCATTGTTGAAATGTTGGATATTCTATATATCATTGTTGTTAGTCACATGACAGGTTATGGACCCAAACACACTACCATGAAAAGAATAATCATTGTTGAAATGTTGGATATTCTATATATCATTGTTGTTAGTCACATGACAGGTTATGGACCCAAACACACTACCATGAAAAGAATAATCATTGTTGAAATGTTGTATATTCTATATATCATTGTTGCTAGTCACATGACAGGTTATGGACCCAAACACACTACCATGAAAAGAATAATCATTGTTGAAATGTTGGATATTCTATATATCATTGTTGTTAGTCACATGACAGGTTATGGACCCAAACACACTACCATGAAAAGAATAATCATTGTTGAAATGTTGGATATTCTATATATCATTGTTGTTAGTCACATGACAGGTTATGGACCCAAAGACACTACCATAAACAGCATAATAATAGTTGATAATAAGCGATAGACATTATCAAGAAAACAATAATCATCATTGTTAATATCCCAAAGACACTACCATAAACAGCATAATAATAGTTGATAATAAGCGAAAGACACTATCAAGAAAACAATAATCATCATTGTTAATATCCCAAAGACCCTACCATAAACAGCATAATAATAGTTGATAATAAGCGATAGACATTATCAAGAAAACAATAATCATCATTGTTAATATCCCAAAGACCCTACCATAAACAGCATAATAATAGTTGATAATAAGCGAAAGACACTATGAAGAAAACAATAATCATCATTGTTAATATCCCAAAGACCCTACCATAAACAGCATAATAATAGTTGATAATAAGCGAAAGACACTATCAAGAAAACAATAATCATCATTGTTAATATCCCAAAGACCCTACCATAAACAGCATAATAATAGTTGATAATAAGCGAAAGACACTATCAAGAAAACAATAATCATCATTGTTAATATCTCAAAGACACTACCATAAACAGCATAATAATAGTTGATAATAACCGAAACACACTACCATGAAAAGAATAATCATTGTTGAAATGTTGGATATTCTATATATCATTGTTGTTAGTCACATGACAGGTTATGGACCCAAACACACTACCATGAAAAGAATAATCATTGTTGAAATGTTGGATATTCTATATATCATTGTTGTTAGTCACATGACAGGTTATGGACCCAAACACACTACCATGAAAAGAATAATCATTGTTGAAATGTTGGATATTCTATATATCATTGTTGTTAGTCACATGACAGGTTATGGACCCAAACACACTACCATGAAAAGAATAATCATTGTTGAAATGTTGGATATTCTATATATCATTGTTGTTAGTCACATGACAGGTTATGGACCCAAACACACTACCATGAAAAGAATAATCATTGTTGAAATGTTGGATATTCTATATATCATTGTTGTTAGTCACATGACAGGTTATGGACCCAAACACACTACCATGAAAAGAATAATCATTGTTGAAATGTTGGATATTCTATATATCATTGTTGTTAGTCACATGACAGGTTATGGACCCAAACACACTACCATGAAAAGAATAATCATTGTTGAAATGTTGTATATTCTATATATCACTGTTGTTAGTCACATGACAGGTTATGGACCCAAACACACTACCATGAAAAGAATAATCATTGTTGAAATGTTGGATATTCTATATATCATTGTTGTTAGTCACATGACAGGTTATGGACCCAAACACACTACCATGAAAAGAATAATCATTGTTGAAATGTTGGATATTCTATATATCATTGTTGTTAGTCACATGACAGGTTATGGACCCAAACACACTACCATGAAAAGAATAATCATTGTTGAAATGTTGGATATTCTATATATCATTGTTGTTAGTCACATGACAGGTTATGGACCCAAACACACTACCATGAAAAGAATAATCATTGTTGAAATGTTGTATATTCTATATATCATTGTTGCTAGTCACATGACAGGTTATGGACCCAAACACACTACCATGAAAAGAATAATCATTGTTGAAATGTTGGATATTCTATATATCATTGTTGTTAGTCACATGACAGGTTATGGACCCAAACACACTACCATGAAAAGAATAATCATTGTTGAAATGTTGGATATTCTATATATCATTGTTGTTAGTCACATGACAGGTTATGGACCCAAAGACACTACCATAAACAGCATAATAATAGTTGATAATAAGCGATAGACATTATCAAGAAAACAATAATCATCATTGTTAATATCCCAAAGACACTACCATAAACAGCATAATAATAGTTGATAATAAGCGAAAGACACTATCAAGAAAACAATAATCATCATTGTTAATATCCCAAAGACCCTACCATAAACAGCATAATAATAGTTGATAATAAGCGAAAGACATTATCAAGAAAACAATAATCATCATTGTTAATATCCCAAAGACCCTACCATAAACAGCATAATAATAGTTGATAATAAGCGAAAGACACTATGAAGAAAACAATAATCATCATTGTTAATATCCCAAAGACCCTACCATAAACAGCATAATAATAGTTGATAATAAGCGAAAGACACTATCAAGAAAACAATAATCATCATTGTTAATATCCCAAAGACCCTACCATAAACAGCATAATAATAGTTGATAATAAGCGAAAGACACTATCAAGAAAACAATAATCATCATTGTTAATATCTCAAAGACACTACCATAAACAGCATAATAATAGTTGATAATAACCCAAACACACTACCATGAAAAGAATAATCATTGTTGAAATGTTGGATATTCTATATATCATTGTTGTTAGTCACATGACAGGTTATGGACCCAAACACACTACCATGAAAAGAATAATCATTGTTGAAATGTTGGATATTCTATATATCATTGTTGTTAGTCACATGACAGGTTATGGACCCAAACACACTACCATGAAAAGAATAATCATTGTTGAAATGTTGGATATTCTATATATCATTGTTGTTAGTCACATGACAGGTTATGGACCCAAACACACTACCATGAAAAGAATAATCATTGTTGAAATGTTGGATATTCTATATATCATTGTTGTTAGTCACATGACAGGTTATGGACCCAAACACACTACCATGAAAAGAATAATCATTGTTGAAATGTTGGATATTCTATATATCATTGTTGTTAGTCACATGACAGGTTATGGACCCAAACACACTACCATGAAAAGAATAATCATTGTTGAAATGTTGGATATTCTATATATCATTGTTGTTAGTCACATGACAGGTTATGGACCCAAACACACTACCATGAAAAGAATAATCATTGTTGAAATGTTGTATATTCTATATATCATTGTTGTTAGTCACATGACAGGTTATGGCCTCAATAACTCCTCCTCAAGTTCAATTTATTCTCCACTTTTCATTTTACTATGACATTCCTATGTTCCTGAAGTCCAAGACACATATCTTCCTACTAATAGGACATTCCTTATGTTCCTGAAGTCCAAGACACATATCTTCCTACTAATAGAACATTCCTTATGTTCCTGAAGTCCAAGACACATATCTTCCTACTAATAGAACATTCCTTATGTTCCTGAAGTCCAAGGCACATATCTTCCTACTAATAGGTCATTATCCTTCAGTCTTTCTTTCCTAAAATTACTTAATCAGATTGCGTCCTCAGATAATGTATCTTATCCATATATTTCGACTTTTCCAGATTTTTCCCTTCAATGTTATACTTTTCTCAACCAAATCCAGCTTTTTTCTCGTCACTTCTTCGTTCTGTCCAACTGATGTATTTCATTCGTCATCCGACACAGATCTCAAAACTTGCTTGTTCTTTGACGTTTCATTGTTCCATACAGCATAACATTCCAAACCAAAGTCTTTGCTAATCTTTCCTTCAACACTATTCACCTTTCTGGTCAAAAGCACATTTCTTAATCTAAAACCTTGCGCTGATTTTCTCTGTCAACTCACTATCATCTGTAACAAACTCCATAACCAACTAAAGTGACTCACTTCCTCCATAAGTTGTCCACTTATCTTAGTTGATGTCTTGATCACACACTTTTTTAAAAACACTCTTCATCTCTAAACTGACACACTTGCTCCAACTTCTGTAAACACAAGCCTAAATACCTAACCTGACTCGCTTACCCCAGTTTCTCTTATTACACTCCTAAATACCTAAACTGACTCACTCCAATTATTGATAACGAGAAACCCACTTAAAATAAAAATGTATCTCAGAACAGCTGTTATGGGTATTAATACTTTTATTGATATTATGTTCTCTGCTTATCAACAAAATAATACCCATACCAGCCGTTCTGATATACACTTCGACTCACTCCAACTTCTATAAACATACTACTAAATATCTAAACTGACTCACTTGCTCGGACATCTATAAGCGTGCTCTTAATTACGTGAACTGACTCATTTAATCAACTTGTGGTCCATTAAGGGTGATGATCCGTTTTTTGTCATTCGTTGTTAATATCTTCATTATGTTAGTTTTATTCTCAACATCAATTTGTGTTCATAAATCTTCCTGAATTCTTCTTCAAACGTTGTCAATAGAGGTTCTTCATCCATCAATTTAGTGACTCTCCTACTGACAGTTGCTTTTCACTCCTTCTTCCCATTCACTTCATGTATCTGTAATCACCTTTTGTGTAGGAGTTACAAAAGTATCTGGTAAAGTGAAATACCCTGTCTCACACATGTTTCCACTATTTCCGTTTTCACTTCTTACATGTTATTCTCGTCAACGATATCTGACCCATATTCTAGACTTTGGTCCACTGTCTGTTACTCCGATCCAGTTCAATGTTTAGTACTTGAAATAACTACTGGTTTACAAATACTTTCTCGAAGCTTCTTTGACCTCCAGTTTTCATCATTCCAATACCCTGTTTTGTTTTACAATCTCTTCCACAACCAAATTGACCTTTGTCGCTTCTGTACTTTGCTTATACTTCAAATTTGCAGGTCAAACTCTACGGAATGATCTTTTTTTTTCATAAGAAACCAAATTTATTATTCAGAGATCTTTATATCTCCTCTCTTCTCCCATGGAATCATTGTCACCATCATAAAGCATTTAGGCCATTCTCTTTTCTACCAGGTCTTCTTACACAGGTTCATCTGGCCTCTTGACCCCTCTTCACCCCAAAGCCTTTACCGTCTGTACCATACATTTTCCTTATATGTAACGTTACATTATGTGGACATGGATACTGATCATCGCTTTGTGAACGTGTTTGTACAATAAAGACAAACTCTTGGAATGTAAAAAAGTAAAGAGAGACAAAGTTAATGAATAACACATATTTCTTTCCTAGCGCTTTGTTATATCTTGATTGTAGAGAGCTTCTAGCTAGATGAAAGACACTTAAAATAAAACAAAGTCCCATGACATTACCTCCGAGAGATTCTGTGAGTTACATTTAAAGGTAAGGCAAACGTTTGAGAGAAGCATGATTTATTTCGAGGCTTAAAGAAAACCTGAACATAAACCTTCAAAATAAAATTAAAACGTGGAACATGAAGTTGCACTCTGATTGGAGTGTGATATATGTGATTTTGTTTGTTCCGTTGAATATAAATAAGGTTACAATAAATTAGATTGACTCATTTTCAAAGGCTTACGAGTAATGTACGATTTAAAATAAGAAACTCTTTTATTCACTGTAAGGAAAGTTACGTTATTACACTCAAAGATACTTATATAATTACCAGAAATATTCTTATCATATTTTTAGTAATAATTTATAGGTGAGGTACTTGTTCCAGTTTGTCTGAATACCAGTAACTGTATTTTGTGTAGTACGCTCGAATGATGTCTTGATCGTGAATACTAGCCACAACACTACTGTGAATAGTCACATATTTGAAATAAAACAACTGTTAATATTACGTCTATCTATTACATCACTCATTTCTCCACATAGCCGTCCTTAAGTTTGAGTTGATAGAAAGTGAATATTCGTTAAAAGCAACTTCAGCTACAGTTTTGGAGGTAATAGGACCACACTTAGCAGGAGTTTATTATCTCTATAGATTGGTCCTCTAATAAGGTAGTACCAAGGGGCTAATACGCCATTGGAAGGCTACTCTAATACGATAAAGGATTAGATTCATAGGGTCGCTGCCCTAGAATTTGACATAGGAGTTTGTGTCCTAGCACCTTTGGGGTCGCGAGAGCTTCATTTTGGAAATTATGTTCGAATCTAAGTTGGCGTGACTAATTCGGTACATGTGCTCAGGTTCTGCGGGCAGATGTCATGACAGGTATTTATCGTTTATGATAATTATAGAAATGATTGAAGATATACAGAAGCTTCTTAATTAATGGGTAGGGGCACAGTGATCCATCATTTCAGTACCTTTGGAGTTCACAATATTTTAAGTCAAAGTCATAATGATGTTTCACAAGTTGTAGCTATATTAGGGAATTTAGGGTTACCCTAAATCTGTACACTAAGTTAACTGTACACTTGTCACACTTAACACCCAAACAACTAGTAGCGGTTACAACACTTAATGACATAATGCTACATTATGTATAATGTAATTCGGGTTCCTGAACGTAAAACCAAATGTTGCAAACACTTTTCTGACGGAAAATTAATTAATAATTCTTATATTGAACGTAATCATAAGAATTAAATGTGTCAGTTTTCTAATTCAGAAGTTATAGTGTTGCTACTAGACGCGACTTTCGAGAACCCAATGAAATGTAAGAGTTTTATCAATAGTTACTACCTCAGAGTAATTATGAGAAACGTTAACAGTTCTTACTAAACCCTGGACCCGACATGGCCAGGTAGTTAAAGCACTCGACCCGTTATCCAGGGGCGCGTGTTTGAATCCCCGTCACACCAAACATGCTCGCCCTTTTAGCCGTGGGGGCGTTATATTGTGACGGTCAAGCCCACTATTCGTTGGTAAAAGAGTAGCCCAAGAGTTGGCGGTGGGTGGTGATGACTAACTGCCTTCCCTCTAGTCTTACACTACTAAATTAGAGCCGGCTAGCGCAGATAGCCCTCATGTAGCTTTGCGCGAAATTAAAAACAAACCAAACTAACCCCTTGCGGTACAGTGGTAAGTCTGGAGACTTATAACGTAAAAAACCTGGTTTTGATACCAGTGGAGAGCACAGCACATATAGCCTATTCTAGCTTCGTGTTTAACAGATCCTACCACGTGACAAAGTTTCTGGTAACTTTAATAACCGGATGAAGAAATAACACATCTCAGTATTTCTGTCACACCATTCACCCTCATACTAAAATCAAATCTGTCTGTGATGTAACCAATAATTTCAGAATGTGATTTTGGCTCATTAACTTAGCCTTAATCTCTGAATTTCATCACGCGGACGGCGACTTCTGTTCTTCATAAACTAGAATAGTGGCACTAATTGTTTTCTCACCCTGCTCTCTCACCTACCGTAATTACAATAAGTAGTGGGTTGGTTTTTTCCCAGGAGTACAATGACGTAGCGCTCATAACAAAGCTTCGGATAGCGTCTATTTCAAAACGTAGTTCACTTGTCACATCTTTGTTGACCTTTATTAACTTCCACTGAGATTGATAGGAATCTTCAACAACCACTAAATGTCGTACAGATCAATACTTGTATCAAAAAATACCATAATATACTCAAGTTTCAGAAAAATAAGGAAAGAACCCGACAAACATCTGAATCAACTCGACGTCTAATTCTTCAGAAAAGTTTTCCGTTTTGTGATTACCAGTTTGGCCAAGTTTCAAGATGTTTGAACACAATACATGCTATCTTTGCTTAAACACAATACATGCTATCTTTGCTTGAACACAATACATGCTATCTTTGCTTACGTTTTTTCGTGCCTTTCTCCACTTTTAAAACTAACTACAGAAATTCAGAATTCTTCAGTTTTTCTTGCAAACGTTTCGGAGGACCGAAGAGTAGGACATAATGATTCAAGTCACAACAGTCCACAGTATCATAATAAAAGTTAACGTTAGTCACCTGGACCTGCGGTTGTTTGTTGTCTGGATAAATAACGAACGTGATTGATGACGGAGCTTGTGTGAGCTCGTGACCTCGTGCCCTATAAAATACTGTAGATCGATAACTGGATAAAGGAAAGACTAGGCTTTGAGTAAAACAGCATGAAATGAACTTGTCTCTTGGTCACTTTCTTTAACTGTGGATGGTCAGTCAAAACTGAAAACTAGTTAGTGATGCCCTCGGTCCTTTTCTTTAACTAGGGGTGGAAGGAACTAAAATATAGTTAAAGATATTTCCTCAGTCTATACTTTTAAGTGTGAATGAAAGGTTTATCGGAATTCAAGCCTAAAATTTCAAGTTCTATCAGCTCCCTCGGTGGGAGTGTTGAAACTTGAACATTGAATCTGAAGCACTGGTATAATTTATTGACATTCTTACACTTCAAAACATATATATTTATAAACATATTAAATATAAATGCTATATCTATATAATTCTAGGGTTGTCAAAGACGTCCATATGTATCCTATCAGCATTTAAGACACATCTGTGTAATTTAGGTACCAAAGCTACCCTCGAGTTTATGGATGAATCCCGAATAAAAATATAGTAAAAATACAACTAATCCCGCTGAGAAGTGTCCTATGTACTTTAAATAATGGAATAAGTGAGTTCGTCCATTCTTTTCGATCGTTTCTTCAGAATGGTTGTTGCAACCAACAACTTTGAAATTATTCAGTATTTCGAATCCAAAGACAGTGGGTTAGTTTGTGAATGGAACATAATCATTTTGTTTCAGTTTTTCAAAACAGTATTCCATCAAGGGAGCGAGTTTGTACAAACTTACTTTGACTGCAAAAAAATAACAACAAAAAACTTGCAAATAACTGTTTTACAAGAGCTGGATAGAGTTGTACGGATGTTATAAAATCGATTCCAGCCTCGAGCTCTAATACTGTGCTCGTGCAACTTCTCAGAGTTTATTTTGTCATTAGTCGATCGTGGGTTTTAAATTGTGTGACGGCTACGGGATTACTTCAGTTACAGATATCCGTATCTACATCCTGCCCTTCTTCTGTTTATTGTTTTCATTGAAGAAACAGTTTTATTCGATTGTTAAAAAGGAAATAAAAAACAGCTTACAGTGTAACTGATAACTCACTCCATTCCACCTTGTTATTTTCTTGTATGAAAAGAACTGAAAATGATTTCAAACATTCGACTTATTCTTGTACTTTACCTTATAGTGCCCTCCGCTAGTACAGCGGTAAGTCTCCGGATTTACAACGCTAAAATCAGGGGCTCGATTCCCTTCGGTGGGCTCAGCAGATAGCCTGATGTGGCTTTGTTATAAGAAAAACACACAAACACACCTTATAGTAACAGAGGGTGTTCTTTAAGGAAGTGAAAACTGTATAAAAGACAATGTGAAATAATTATTTTTTTCCTGTTTGCTTGGTTGTTAAGGCCTAACTGACCTAATTAAACATTACTTGCGTGCTTTGCTTTGATGAAGGGGATAATTGACTAACTTAACTGCCTAAGTACCTGTATCTTTACGTTCAAATAAAAAGTTCTATATTAAAAAAGTGGAAAATGTTCCCTGTTTCAGGGTCCTTTTCATCACCCTTTTTAGGCAAACATTCTAAAACAAGATAGACTGTTACCACACAAAATGATAATGTAATCGAACCAATCAACCCTGGAGATGTTAACATAGAAACCGACTTATAATAAATAATCATTATAGTAATAAATAGCTTCTTCCATTTCGTATCGCCTCCAAAGCCTCATTTGTAAAGACTTTTGAAAAAGCCAATTTTCTGAGTAAAAATAACATAAAAAATTAGGGATTCATTACAGGGTATTTAAATCAGTTTTTACTTTCCTAACAACAAAATACTGTGATTCCATTTTATCATTGTAGTTCAAATCTTATTGTTACTTTTAATAATATGTCTACCAACGTCCGCCTGAACAACGGGTTCGCAGTTAAATGTAGTTTCTGTGAATGCCGCTAGGATAAATACACTTTCTCTAGCTGAATATTTCGTGTCACAATTAAACAAATGCTTGTAATGTTGTTAGTCGTTCTTAATCTTGACTTTGTAGCCCAGAGAAAAAATAACTACTGAAAAGCCCCTACAACCAGCTGGAAGTTTACTCTTGTTTTCTGATCAGATAGTATATTATCGTATGACTGTAATGCTATACAGTTTTATTATGGAATATTCAAGACCTCAAGGTGCCAGCAGCGTTTTGACAGCAACTGGACGCGAGCCAGACACGAATCCTTCATGTTATACTCACACTGTTTCCAGAGTTAAATAACTTATTTTCTGGATTCACGATGTCCTGCATCAATAATGTATTAAAACAGAAATGTAAGCCAGACTAAAAACATATATCAACAGCCTCGTTTTTATCAAAGAAAAAAATCTTCAAATGACATATTTTGAAGACGTACATATAATGATGATATAAACCTAAATATTCTCTAAATGTTTATTAATTTTTTGACGTTCTGCTTGTCTCACACGATTACGTTGCAAGCCCAATGGGTAATTCGCCTGCCTGATACGATATAGTGAGAATTCTAAGGGTCAACTCGACTAACAGAGATTATGAAGTAGCAGTTCTAGGAGCGGATCGCCTGACGTAGTAATAACATATATGTAGGAGTAGATCATCTGATGTGGTAGTAGATCTAGGAGTAGATCATCTGGTGTAGTAGTAGATCTAGGAGTAGATCATCTGGTGTAGTAGTAGATCATCTGATGTAGTAGTAGATCTAGGAGTAGATCATCTGGTGTAGTAGTAGATCTAGGAGTAGATCATCTGATGTAGTAGTAGATCTAGGAGTAGATCATCTGGTGTAGTAGTAGATCTAGGAGTAGATCATCTGGTGTAGTAGTAGATCTAGGAGTAGATCATCTGGTGTAGTAGTAGATCTAGTAGATCATCTGATGTAGTAGTAGATCTAGGAGTAGATCATCTGGTGAGTAGTAGTAGTAGATCTAGCAGTAGATCATCTAGGATCATCTGGTGTAGTAGTAGTAGATCATCTGTAGATCTGTATCTGGTGTAGTAGTAGGAGGTAGATCTAGATCTAGCAGTAGATCATCTGGTGTAGTAGTAGATCTGGGTGTAGAGTAGATCATCATCTGGTGTAGTAGTAGATCTAGGAGTAGATCATCTGGTGTAGTAGTAGATCTGGTGTAGTAGTAAGATCTAGCAGTAGATCATCTGATGTAGTAGTAGATCTAGGGTAGATCATCTGGTGTAGTAGTAGATCTAGCAGTAGATCATCTAGATCATCTGGTGTAGTAGTAGATCTCTCATCTGGTGGTAGTGATCTAGGGTAGATCATCTGATGTAGTAGAGATCTAGGAGTGACTCACCTGATGTAGTAGTACATTTAGTAGCAGATCTAGGAGCAGGTCGCCCTGTTCGAATGGATACAGTAACAAGTCTAAGGAGAATACATTCCTGACTTGATGTGCAAGGGAGAGTTAGCTTGCCCTACATGATTTAGAAATACATATAAAGAAGTTCGTCAACCTTTCTCACCAACATGATCTAGGAATACATCTAAAGAGGTTCGTCAACCTTTCTGACGAAACATGATGTAGGATTACATCTAAAGAGGGTCGTCAACCTTTCGGATGTGACAGAGAACAAACTATGAAAAAACGATAATAGAAGGCACAGAATCAAGCATTAGATCAGGACGATACGTCATCAAAATGGTCATCCCTCCATAATAACCACACTAAAAGTAAAGTATGATAGGAATATAGATACCTGTCAGAAATTGCAGGTTAGAATAGAAATACTGTACAGGTTACTATCAGAAGTTGTAGGTTCGATAAGTAACACTATAGAACTAATTACAGAAGTTGTAGGTTGGATAAAGAATACTATACAGGTAACTACTAGAAGTTGTAGGTTGGTTGAGGAACATTATACAGGTAACTGCTAGAGTTGTAGGTTGGATGAGGAATACTATACAGGTAACTACTAGAAGTTGTAGGTTGGTTGAGGAATATTATACAGCTGACTACTAGAGTTGTAGGTTGGATGAGGAATACTATACAGCTAACTACTAGAGTTGTAGGTTGGATGAGGAATACTATACAGGTAACTACTAGAGTTGTAGGTTGGATGAGGAATACTATACAGGTAACTACTAGAGTTGTAGGTTGGATGAGGAATACTATACAGGTAACTACTAGAGTTGTAGGTTGGATGAGGAATACTATACAGGTAACTACTAGAGTTGTAGGTTGGTTGAGGAATACTATACAGGTAACTACTAGAAGTTGTAGGTTGGATGAGGAATACTATACAGGTAACTACTAGAGTTGTAGGTTGGATGAGGAATACTATACATGTGACTACTAGAGTTGTAGGTTGGATGAGGAATACTATGGATGAGTTGGAATGAGGAATACTATACAGGTAACTACTAGAGTTGTAGGTTGGATGAGGAATACTATACAGGAATACTATACAGGTAACTACTAGAGTTGTAGGTTGGATGAGGAATACTACAGGTACTACTAGAGTTGTAGGTTGGATGAGGAATACTATACAGGTAACTACTAGAGTTGTAGGTTGGATGAGGAATACTATACAGGTAACTACTAGAGTTGTAGGTTGGATGAGGAATACTATACAGGTACTACTAGAGTTGTAGGTTGGATGAGGAATACTATACAGGTAACTACTAGAGTTGTAGGTTGGATGAGGAATACTATACAGGTGACTACTAGAGTTGTAGGTTGGATGAGGAATATATACAGGTATACAGGTGACTACTAGAGTTGTAGGTTGGATGAGGAATACTATACAGGTAACTACTAGAGTTGTAGGTTGGATGAGGAATACTATACAGGTGACTACTAGAGAGTTGTAGGTTGGATGAGGAATACTATACAGGTAACTACTAGAGTTGTAGGTTGGATGAGGAATACTATACAGGTAACTACTAGAGTTGTAGGTTGGATGAGGAATACTATACAGGTAACTACTAGAGTTGTAGGTTGGATGAGGAATACTATACAGGTAACTACTAGAGTTGTAGGTTGGATGAGAATACTATACAGGTAACTACTAGAGTGTAGGTTGGATGAGGAATACTAACTACTAGAGTTGTAGGTTGGATACTACTAGAGTTGTAGGTTGGATGAGGAATACTATACAGGTAACTACTAGAGTTGTAGGTTGGATGAGGAATACTATACAGGTAACTACTAGAGTTGTAGGTTGGATGAGGAATACTATACAGGTGACTACTAGAGTTGTAGGTTGGATGAGGAATACTATACAGGTGACTACTAGAGTTGTAGGTTGGATGAGGAATACTATACAGGTAACTAGAGGTTGTAGGTTGGATGAGGGAATACTATACAGGTGAGGAATACTATACTACTAGAGTTGTAGGTTGGATGAGGAATACTATACAGGTGACTACTAGAGTTGTAGGTTGGATGAGGAATACTATACAGGTAACTACTAGAGTTGTAGGTTGGATGAGGAATACTATACAGGTAACTACTAGAGTTGTAGGTTGGATGAGGAATACTATACAGGTGACTACTAGAGTTGTAGGTTGGATGAGGAATACTATACAGGTGACTACTAGAGTTGTAGGTTGGATGAGGAATACTATACAGGTAACTACTAGAGGTTGTAGGTTGGATGAGGAATACTATACAGGTAACTACTAGAGTTGTAGGTTGGATGAGGAATACTATACAGGTAACTACTAGAGTTGTAGGTTGGATGAGGAATACTATACAGGTAACTACTAGAGTTGTAGGTTGGATGAGGAATACTATACAGGTAACTACTAGAGTTGTAGGTTGGATGAGGAATACTATACAGGTAACTACTAGAGTTGTAGGTTGGATGAGGAATACTATACAGGTAACTACTAGAGTTGTAGGTTGGAGGAATACTATACAGGTTGGATGAGGAATACTATACAGGTGACTACTAGAGTTGTAGGTTGGATGAGGAATACTATACAGGTAACTACTAGAGTTGTAGGTTGGATGAGGAATACTATACAGGTAACTACTAGAGTTGTAGGTTGGATGAGGAATACTATACAGGTAACTACTAGAGTTGTAGGTTGGATGAGGAATACTATACAGGTAACTACTAGAGTTGTAGGTTGGATGAGGAATACTATACTATACAGGTGAGGACTATACAGGTACTAGAGTTGTAGGTTGGATGAGGAATACTATACAGGTGACTACTAGAGTTGTAGGTTGGATGAGGAATACTATACAGGTAACTACTAGAGTTGTAGGTTGGATGATGATACAGGTACTACTAGAGTTGTAGGTTGGATGAGGGAATACTAGAGTTGTAGGTTGGATGAGGAATACTATACAGGTAACTACTAGAGTTGTAGGTTGGATGAGGAATACTATACAGGTAACTACTAGAGTTGTAGGTTGGATGAGGAATACTATACAGGTAACTACTAGAGTTGTAGGTTGGATGAGGAATACTATACAGGACTACTAGAGTTGTAGGTTGGATGAGGAATACTATAAGGTACTATACAGGTACAACTACTAGAGTTGTAGGTTGGATGAGGAATACTATACAGGTAACTACTAGAGTTGTAGGTTGGATGAGGAATACTATACAGGTGACTACTAGAGTTGTAGGTTGGATGAGGAATACTATACAGGTGACTACTAGAGTTGTAGGTTGGATGAGGAATACTATACAGGTAACTACTAGAGTTGTAGGTTGGATGATGAGGAATACTATACAGGTAACTACTAGAGTTGTAGGTTGGATGAGGAATACTATACAGGTAACTACTAGAGTTGTAGGTTGGATGAGGAATACTATACAGGTAACTACTAGAGTTGTAGGTTGGATGAGGAATACTATACAGGTACTACAGGTACAACTACTAGAGTTGTAGGTTGGATGAGGAATACTATACAGGTAACTACTAGAGTTGTAGGTTGGATGAGGAATACTATACAGGTAACTACTAGAGTTGTAGGTTGGATGAGGAATACTATACAGGTAACTACTAGAGTTGTAGGTTGGATGAGGAATACTATACAGGTAACTACTAGAGTTGTAGGTTGGATGAGGAATACTATACAGGTAACTACTAGAGTTGTAGGTTGGATGAGGAATACTATACAGGTAACTACTAGAGTTGTAGGTTGGATGAGGAATACTATACAGGTGACTACTAGAGTTGTAGGTTGGATGAGGAATACTATACAGGTAACTACTAGAGTTGTAGGTTGGATGAGGAATACTATACAGGTAACTACTAGAGTTGTAGGTTGGATGAGGAATACTATACAGGTAACTACTAGAGTTGTAGGTTGGATGAGGAATACTATACAGGTAACTACTAGAGTTGTAGGTTGGATGAGGAATACTATACAGGTAACTACTAGAGTTGTAGGTTGGATGAGGAATACTATACATACTATACAGGTTGGATGAGGAATACTATACAGGTAACTACTAGAGGTACAGGTGACTACTAGGTTGTAGGTTGGATGAGGAATACTATACAGGTAACTACTAGAGTTGTAGGTTGGATGAGGAATACTATACAGGTAACTACTAGAGTTGAGGTTGGATGAGGAATACTATACAGGTAACTACTAGAGTTGTAGGTTGGATGAGGAATACTATACAGGTAACTACTAGAGTTGTAGGTTGGATGAGGAATACTATACAGGTAACTACTAGAGTTGTAGGTTGGATGAGGAATACTATACAGGTAACTACTAGAGTTGTAGGTTGGATGAGGAATACTATACAGGTAACTACTAGAGTTGTAGGTTGGATGAGGAATACTATACAGGTGACTACTAGAGTTGTAGGTTGGATGAGGAATACTATACAGGTGACTACTAGAGTTGTAGGTTGGATGAGGAATACTATACAGGTAACTACTAGAGTTGTAGGTTGGATGTAACTACTAGAGTTGAATGGATGACTATACAGGTAACTACTAGAGTTGTAGGTTGGATGAGGAATACTATACAGGTAACTACTAGAGTTGTAGGTTGGATGAGGAATACTATACAGCTGACTACTAAAAGTTATAGGTTGGATGAGGAACATAATACAGGTAACTACTAGAGTTGTAGGTTTGTTGAGGAATACTATACAGGTGACTACTAGAGTTGAAGGTTGGATGAGGAATACTATACAGGTACTACTACTAGAGTTGTAGGTTGGATGAGGAATACTATACAGGTAACTACTAGAGTTGTAGGTTGGATGAGGAATACTATACAGGTAACTACTAGAGTTGTAGGTTGGATGAGGAATACTATACAGGTAACTACTAGAGTTGTAGGTTGGATGAGGAATACTATACAGGTGACTACTAGAGTTGTAGGTTGGATGAGGAATACTATACAGGTAACTACTAGAGTTGTAGGTTGGATGAGGAATACTATACAGGTAACTACTAGAGTTGTAGGTTGGATGAGGAATACTATACAGGTGACTACTAGAGTTGTAGGTTGGATGAGGAATACTATACAGGTAACTACTAGAGTTGTAGGTTGGATGAGGAATACTATACATACTAGAGTTGTAGGTTGGATGAGGAATACTATACAGGTACTACTAGTTGTAGGTTGGATGAGGAATACTATACAGGTAACTACTAGAGTTGTAGGTTGGATGAGGAATACTATACAGGTAACTACTAGAGTTGTAGGTTGGATGAGGAATACTATACAGGTACTACTAGAGTTGTAGGTTGGATGAGGAATACTATACAGGTGACTACTAGAGTTGTAGGTTGGATGAGGAATACTATACAGGTGACTACTAGAGTTGTAGGTTGGATGAGGAATACTATACAGGTAACTACTAGAGTTGTAGGTTGGATGAGGAATACTATACAGGTGACTACTAGAGTTGTAGGTTGGATGAGGAATACTATACAGGTAACTACTAGAGTTGTAGGTTGGATGAGGAATACTATACAGGTGACTACTAGAGTTGTAGGTTGGATGAGGAATACTATACAGGTAACTACTAGAGTTGTAGGTTGGATGAGGAATACTATACAGGTAACTACTAGAGTTGTAGGTTGGATGAGGAATACTATACAGGTGACTACTGTAGAGTTGTAGGTTACAGGTAACTACTAGGAGGTTGGATGGAATACTATACAGGTAACTACTAGAGTTGTAGGTTGGATGAGGAATACTATACAGGTAACTACTAGAGTTGTAGGTTGGATGAGGAATACTATACAGGTGACTACTAGAGTTGTAGGTTGGATGAGGAATACTATACAGGTAACTACTAGAGTTGTAGGTTGGATGAGGAATACTATACAGGTAACTACTAGAGTTGTAGGTTGGATGAGGAATACTATACAGGTACTACTAGAGTTGTAGGTTGGATGAGGAATACTATACAGGTGACTACTAGAGTTGTAGGTTGGATGAGGAATACTATACAGGTAACTACTAGAGTTGTAGGTTGGATGAGGAATACTATACAGGTAACTACTAGAGTTGTAGGTTGGATGAGGAATACTATACAGGTGACTACTAGAGTTGTAGGTTGGATGAGGAATACTATACAGGTAACTACTAGAGTTGTAGGTTGGATGAGGAATACTATACAGGTGACTACTAGAGTTGTAGGTTGGATGAGGAATACTATACAGGTAACTACTAGAGTTGTAGGTTGGATGAGGAATACTATACAGGTAACTACTAGAGTTGTAGGTTGGATGAGGAATACTATACAGGTAACTACTAGAGTTGTAGGTTGGATGAGGAATACTATACAGGTGACTACTAGAGTTGTAGGTTGGATGAGGAATACTATACAGGTAACTACTAGAGTTGTAGGTTGGATGAGGAATACTATACAGGTGACTACTAGAGTTGTAGGTTGGATGAGGAATACTATACAGGTAACTACTAGAGTTGTAGGTTGGATGAGGAATACTATACAGGTGACTACTAGAGTTGTAGGTTGGATGAGGAATACTATACAGGTAACTAGTTGTAGGTTGGATGAGGAATACTATACAGGTGACTACTAGAGTTGTAGGTTGGATGAGGAATACTATACAGGTAACTACTAGAGTTGTAGGTTGGATGAGGTACAGGTGACTACTAGAGTTGTAGGTTGGATGAGGAATACTATACAGGTGACTACTAGAGTTGTAGGTTGGATGAGGAATACTATACAGGTGACTACTAGAGTTGTAGGTTGGATGAGGAATACTATACAGGTAACTACTAGAGTTGTAGGTTGGATGAGGAATACTATACAGGTGACTACTAGAGTTGTAGGTTGGATGAGGAATACTATACAGGTAACTACTAGAGTTGTAGGTTGGATGAGGAATACTATACAGGTAACTACTAGAGTTGTAGGTTGGATGAGGAATACTATACAGGTAACTACTAGAGTTGTAGGTTGGATGAGGAATACTATACAGGTGACTACTAGAGTTGTAGGTTGGATGAGGAATACTATACAGGTAACTACTAGAGTTGTAGGTTGGATGAGGAATACTATACAGGTAACTACTAGAGTTGTAGGTTGGATGAGGAATACTATACAGGTAACTACTAGAGTTGTAGGTTGGATGAGGAATACTATACAGGTAACTACTAGAGTTGTAGGTTGGATGAGGAATACTATACAGGTAACTACTAGAGTTGTAGGTTGGATGAGGAATACTATACAGGTACTAGAGTTGTAGGTTGGATGAGGACTACTAGACTTGGTTGTAGGTTGGATGAGGAATACTATACAGGTGACTACTAGAGTTGTAGGTTGGATGAGGAATACTATACAGGTAACTACTAGAGTTGTAGGTTGGATGAGGAATACTATACAGGTAACTACTAGAGTTGTAGGTTGGATGAGGAATACTATACAGGTAACTACTAGAGTTGTAGGTTGGATGAGGAATACTATACAGGTGACTACTACTACAGGTAACTACTAGTTGTAGGTTGGATGAGGAATACTATACAGGTAACTACTAGAGTTGTAGGTTGGATGAGGAATAATACAGGTAACTACTAGAGTTGTAGGTTGGATGAGGAATACTATACAGGTAACTACTAGAGTTGTAGGTTGGATGAGGAATACTATACAGGTAACTACTAGAGTTGTAGGTTGGATGAGGAATACTATACAGGTGACTACTAGAGTTGTAGGTTGGATGAGGAATACTATACAGCTGACTACTAAAAGTTGTAGGTTGGATGAGGAATACTATACAGGTGACTACTAGAGTTGTAGGTTGGATGAGGAATACTATACAGGTAACTACTAGAGTTGTAGGTTGGATGAGGAATACTATACAGGTAACTACTAGAGTTGTAGGTTGGATGAGGAATACTATACAGGTGACTACTAGAGTTGTAGGTTGGATGAGGAATACTATACAGGTGACTACTAGAGTTGTAGGTTGGATGAGGAATACTATACAGGTAACTACTAGAGTTGTAGGTTGGATGAGGAATACTATACAGGTAACTACTAGAGTTGTAGGTTGGATGAGGAATACTATACAGGTAACTACTAGAGTTGTAGGTTGGATGAGGAATACTATACAGGTGACTACTAGAGTTGTAGGTTGGATGAGGAATACTATACAGGTGACTACTAGATGAGGAATACTATACAGGTAACTACTAGAGTTGTAGGTTGGATGAGGAATACTATACAGGTAACTACTAGAGTTGTAGGTTGGATGAGGAATACTATACAGGTAACTACTAGAGTTGTAGGTTGGATGAGGAATACTATACAGGTACAGGACTACTAGACTACTAGAGTTGTAGGTTGGATGAGGAATACTATACAGGTAACTACTAGAGTTGTAGGTTGGATGAGGAATACTATACAGGTAACTACTAGAGTTGTAGGTTGGATGAGGAATACTATACAGGTGACTACTAGAGTTGTAGGTTGGATGAGGAATACTATACAGGTAACTACTAGAGTTGTAGGTTGGATGAGGAATACTATACAGGTGACTACTAGAGTTGTAGGTTGGATGAGGAATACTATACAGGTAACTACTAGAGTTGTAGGTTGGATGAGGAATACTATACAGGTAACTACTAGAGTTGTAGGTTGGATGAGGAATACTATACAGGTAACTACTAGAGTTGTAGGTTGGATGAGGAATACTATACAGGTGACTACTAGAGTTGTAGGTTGGATGAGGAATACTATACAGGTAACTACTAGAGTTGTAGGTTGGATGAGGAATACTATACAGGTAACTACTAGAGTTGTAGGTTGGATGAGGAATACTATACAGGTAACTACTAGAGTTGTAGGTTGGATGAGGAATACTATACAGGTAACTACTAGAGTTGTAGGTTGGATGAGGAATACTATACAGGTACACTACTAGAGTTGTAGGTTGGATGAGGAATACTATACAGGTGACTACTAGAGTTGTAGGTTGGATGAGGAATACTATACAGGTGACTACTAGAGTTGTAGGTTGGATGAGGAATACTATACAGGTAACTACTAGAGTTGTAGGTTGGATGAGGAATACTATACAGGTGACTACTAGAGTTGTAGGTTGGATGAGGAATACTATACAGGTAACTACTAGAGTTGTAGGTTGGATGAGGAATACTATACAGGTGACTACTAGAGTTGTAGGTTGGATGAGGAATACTATACAGGTAACTACTAGAGTTGTAGGTTGGATGAGGAATACTATACAGGTGACTACTAGAGTTGTAGGTTGGATGAGGAATACTATACAGGTAACTACTAGAGTTGTAGGTTGGATGAGGAATACTATACAGGTAACTACTAGAGTTGTAGGTTGGATGAGGAATACTATACAGGTAACTACTAGAGTTGTAGGTTGGATGAGGAATACTATACAGGTGACTACTAGAGTTGTAGGTTGGATGAGGAATACTATACAGGTAACTACTAGACTTGTAGGTTGGATGAGGAATACTATACAGGTGACTACTAGAGTTGTAGGTTGGATGAGGAATACTATACAGGTAACTACTAGAGTTGTAGGTTGGATGAGGAATACTATACAGGTGACTACTAGAGTTGTAGGTTGGATGAGGAATACTATACAGGTGACTACTAGAGTTGTAGGTTGGATGAGGAATACTATACAGGTAACTACTAGAGTTGTAGGTTGGATGAGGAATACTATACAGGTAACTACTAGAGTTGTAGGTTGGATGAGGAATACTATACAGGTGACTACTAGAGTTGTAGGTTGGATGAGGAATACTATACAGGTGACTACTAGAGTTGTAGGTTGGATGAGGAATACTATACAGGTGACTACTAGAGTTGTAGGTTGGATGAGGAATACTATACAGGTAACTACTAGAGTTGTAGGTTGGATGAGGAATACTATACAGGTGACTACTAGAGTTGTAGGTTGGATGAGGAATACTATACAGGTAACTACTAGAGTTGTAGGTTGGATGAGGAATACTATACAGGTAACTACTAGAGTTGTAGGTTGGATGAGGAATACTATACAGGTAACTACTAGAGTTGTAGGTTGGATGAGGAATACTATACAGGTGACTACTAGAGTTGTAGGTTGGATGAGGAATACTATACAGGTAACTACTAGAGTTGTAGGTTGGATGAGGAATACTATACAGGTAACTACTAGAGTTGTAGGTTGGATGAGGAATACTATACAGGTAACTACTAGAGTTGTAGGTTGGATGAGGAATACTATACAGGTGACTACTAGAGTTGTAGGTTGGATGAGGAATACTATACAGGTGACTACTAGAGTTGTAGGTTGGATGAGGAATACTATACAGGTAACTACTAGAGTTGTAGGTTGGATGAGGAATACTATACAGGTGACTACTAGAGTTGTAGGTTGGATGAGGAATACTATACAGGTAACTACTAGAGTTGTAGGTTGGATGAGGAATACTATACAGGTAACTACTAGAGTTGTAGGTTGGATGAGGAATACTATACAGGTAACTACTAGAGTTGTAGGTTGGATGAGGAATACTATACAGGTGACTACTAGAGTTGTAGGTTGGATGAGGAATACTATACAGGTGACTACTAGAGTTGTAGGTTGGATGAGGAATACTATACAGGTAACTACTAGAGTTGTAGGTTGGATGAGGAATACTATACAGGTGACTACTAGAGTTGTAGGTTGGATGAGGAATACTATACAGGTAACTACTAGAGTTGTAGGTTGGATGAGGAATACTATACAGGTAACTACTAGAGTTGTAGGTTGGATGAGGAATACTATACAGGTGACTACTAGAGTTGTAGGTTGGATGAGGAATACTATACAGGTAACTACTAGAGTTGTAGGTTGGATGAGGAATACTATACAGGTAACTACTAGAGTTGTAGGTTGGATGAGGAATACTATACAGGTGACTACTAGAGTTGTAGGTTGGATGAGGAATACTATACAGGTAACTACTAGAGTTGTAGGTTGGATGAGGAATACTATACAGGTAACTACTAGAGTTGTAGGTTGGATGAGGAATACTATACAGGTAACTACTAGAGTTGTAGGTTGTAGGTTGGATGATGAGGAATACTATACAGGGACTACTAGTTGTAGGTTGGATGAGGAATACTATACAGGTGACTACTAGAGTTGTAGGTTGGATGAGGAATACTATACAGGTGACTACTAGAGTTGTAGGTTGGATGAGGAATACTATACAGGTGACTACTAGAGTTGTAGGTTGGATGAGGAATACTATACAGGTAACTACTAGAGTTGTAGGTTGGATGAGGAATACTATACAGGTAACTACTAGAGTTGTAGGTTGGATGAGGAATACTATACAGGTGACTACTAGAGTTGTAGGTTGGATGAGGAATACTATACAGGTAACTACTAGAGTTGTAGGTTGGATGAGGAATACTATACAGGTGACTACTAGAGTTGTAGGTTGGATGAGGAATACTATACAGGTAACTACTAGAGTTGTAGGTTGGATGAGGAATACTATACAGGTGACTACTAGAGTTGTAGGTTGGATGAGGAATACTATACAGGTACTACTACTAGAGTTGTAGGTTGGATGAGGAATACTATACAGGTAACTACTAGAGTTGTAGGTTGGATGAGGAATACTATACAGGTGACTACTAGAGTTGTAGGTTGGATGAGGAATACTATACAGGTGACTACTAGAGTTGTAGGTTGGATGAGGAATACTATACAGGTAACTACTAGAGTTGTAGGTTGGATGAGGAATACTATACAGGTAACTACTAGAGTTGTAGGTTGGATGAGGAATACTATACAGGTAACTACTAGAGTTGTAGGTTGGATGAGGAATACTATACAGGTGACTACTAGAGTTGTAGGTTGGATGAGGAATACTATACAGGTGACTACTAGAGTTGTAGGTTGGATGAGGAATACTATACAGGTAACTACTAGAGTTGTAGGTTGGATGAGGAATACTATACAGGTAACTACTAGAGTTGTAGGTTGGATGAGGAATACTATACAGGTAACTACTAGAGTTGTAGGTTGGATGAGGAATACTATACAGGTGACTACTAGAGTTGTAGGTTGGATGAGGAATACTATACAGGTGACTACTAGAGTTGTAGGTTGGATGAGGAATACTATACAGGTGACTACTAGAGTTGTAGGTTGGATGAGGAATACTATACAGGTAACTACTAGAGTTGTAGGTTGGATGAGGAATACTATACAGGTGACTACTAGAGTTGTAGGTTGGATGAGGAATACTATACAGGTAACTACTAGAGTTGTAGGTTGGATGAGGAATACTATACAGGTGACTACTAGAGTTGTAGGTTGGATGAGGAATACTATACAGGTAACTACTAGAGTTGTAGGTTGGATGAGGAATACTATACAGGTGACTACTAGAGTTGTAGGTTGGATGAGGAATACTATACAGGTGACTACTAGAGTTGTAGGTTGGATGAGGAATACTATACAGGTGACTACTAGAGTTGTAGGTTGGATGAGGAATACTATACAGGTGACTACTAGAGTTGTAGGTTGGATGAGGAATACTATACAGGTAACTACTAGAGTTGTAGGTTGGATGAGGAATACTATACAGGTGACTACTAGAGTTGTAGGTTGGATGAGGAATACTATACAGGTAACTACTACAGGTGACTACTAGAGTTGTAGGTTGGATGAGGAATACTATACAGGTAACTACTTTTGTGCAGAATACTATACAGGTGACTACTAGAGTTGTAGGTTGGATGAGGAATACTATACAGGTAACTACTAGAGTTGTAGGTTGGATGAGGAATACTATACAGGTAACTACTAGAGTTGTAGGTTGGATGAGGAATACTATACAGGTGACTACTAGAGTTGTAGGTTGGATGAGGAATACTATACAGGTAACTACTAGAGTTGTAGGTTGGATGAGGAATACTATACAGGTAACTACTAGAGTTGTAGGTTGGATGAGGAATACTATACAGGTAACTACTAGAGTTGTAGGTTGGATGAGGAATACTATACAGGTAACTACTAGAGTTGTAGGTTGGATGAGGAATACTATACAGGTAACTACTAGAGTTGTAGGTTGGATGAGGAATACTATACAGGTACTACTACTAGAGTTGTAGGTTGGATGAGGAATACTATACAGGTGACTACTAGAGTTGTAGGTTGGATGAGGAATACTATACAGGTAACTACTAGAGTTGTAGGTTGGATGAGGAATACTATACAGGTGACTACTAGAGTTGTAGGTTGGATGAGGAATACTATACAGGTAACTACTAGAGTTGTAGGTTGGATGAGGAATACTATACAGGTAACTACTAGAGTTGTAGGTTGGATGAGGAATACTATACAGGTAACTACTAGAGTTGTAGGTTGGATGAGGAATACTATACAGGTGACTACTAGAGTTGTAGGTTGGATGAGGAATACTATACAGGTAACTACTAGAGTTGTAGGTTGGATGAGGAATACTATACAGGTGACTACTAGAGTTGTAGGTTGGATGAGGAATACTATACAGGTAACTACTAGAGTTGTAGGTTGGATGAGGAATACTATACAGGTAACTACTAGAGTTGTAGGTTGGATGAGGAATACTATACAGGTAACTACTAGAGTTGTAGGTTGGATGAGGAATACTATACAGGTAACTACTAGAGTTGTAGGTTGGATGAGGAATACTATACAGGTGACTACTAGAGTTGTAGGTTGGATGAGGAATACTATACAGGTAACTACTAGAGTTGTAGGTTGGATGAGGAATACTATACAGGTAACTACTAGAGTTGTAGGTTGGATGAGGAATACTATACAGGTAACTACTAGAGTTGTAGGTTGGATGAGGAATACTATACAGGTGACTACTAGAGTTGTAGGTTGGATGAGGAATACTATACAGGTAACTACTAGAGTTGTAGGTTGGATGAGGAATACTATACAGGTGACTACTAGAGTTGTAGGTTGGATGAGGAATACTATACAGGTGACTACTAGAGTTGTAGGTTGGATGAGGAATACTATACAGGTACTAGAGTTGTAGGTTGGATGAGGAATACTATACAGGTAACTACTAGAGTTGTAGGTTGGATGAGGAATACTATACAGGTAACTACTAGAGTTGTAGGTTGGATGAGGAATACTATACAGGTGACTACTAGAGTTGTAGGTTGGATGAGGAATACTATACAGGAATACTATACAGGTAACTACTAGAGTTGTAGGTTGGATGAGGAATACTATACAGGTAACTACTAGAGTTGTAGGTTGGATGAGGAATACTATACAGGTGACTACTAGAGTTGTAGGTTGGATGAGGAATACTATACAGGTAACTACTAGAGTTGTAGGTTGGATGAGGAATACTATACAGGTAACTACTAGAGTTGTAGGTTGGATGAGGAATACTATACAGGTAACTACTAGAGTTGTAGGTTGGATGAGGAATACTATACAGGTAACTACTAGAGTTGTAGGTTGGATGAGGAATACTATACAGGTGACTACTAGAGTTGTAGGTTGGATGAGGAATACTATACAGGTGACTACTAGAGTTGTAGGTTGGATGAGGAATACTATACAGGTAACTACTAGAGTTGTAGGTTGGATGAGGAATACTATACAGGTAACTACTAGAGTTGTAGGTTGGATGAGGAATACTATACAGGTAACTACTAGAGTTGTAGGTTGGATGAGGAATACTATACAGGTAACTACTAGAGTTGTAGGTTGGATGAGGAATACTATACAGGTGACTACTAGAGTTGTAGGTTGGATGAGGAATACTATACAGGTAACTACTAGAGTTGTAGAGGTTACAGGTAACTACTAGAGTTGTAGGTTGGATGAGGAATACTATACAGGTGACTACTAGAGTTGTAGGTTGGATGAGGAATACTATACAGTTGTAGGTTGGATGAGGAATAACTACTAGAGTTGTAGGTTGGATGAGGAATACTATACAGGTACTACTAGAGTTGTAGGTTGGATGAGGAATACTATACAGGACTACTAGAGTTGTAGGTTGGATGAGGAATACTATACAGGTGACTACTAGAGTTGTAGGTTGGATGAGGAATACTATACAGGTAACTACTAGAGTTGTAGGTTGGATGAGGAATACTATACAGGTGACTACTAGAGTTGTAGGTTGGATGAGGAATACTATACAGGTAACTACTAGAGTTGTAGGTTGGATGAGGAATACTATACAGGTAACTACTAGAGTTGTAGGTTGGATGAGGAATACTATACAGGTGACTACTAGAGTTGTAGGTTGGATGAGGAATACTATACAGGTAACTACTAGAGTTGTAGGTTGGATGAGGAATACTATACAGGTGACTACTAGAGTTGTAGGTTGGATGAGGAATACTATACAGGTAACTACTAGAGTTGTAGGTTGGATGAGGAATACTATACAGGTGACTACTAGAGTTGTAGGTTGGATGAGGAATACTATACAGGTAACTACTAGAGTTGTAGGTTGGATGAGGAATACTATACAGGTGACTACTAGAGTTGTAGGTTGGATGAGGAATACTATACAGGTAACTACTAGAGTTGTAGGTTGGATGAGGAATACTATACAGGTAACTACTAGAGTTGTAGGTTGGATGAGGAATACTATACAGGTAACTACTAGAGTTGTAGGTTGGATGAGGAATACTATACAGGTGACTACTAGAGTTGTAGGTTGGATGAGGAATACTATACAGGTAACTACTAGAGTTGTAGGTTGGATGAGGAATACTATACAGGTGACTACTAGAGTTGTAGGTTGGATGAGGAATACTATACAGGTAACTACTAGAGTTGTAGGTTGGATGAGGAATACTATACAGGTGACTACTAGAGTTGTAGGTTGGATGAGGAATACTATACAGGTAACTACTAGAGTTGTAGGTTGGATGAGGGAACAGGTACTATACAGGTGAGGAATACTATACAGGTAACTACTAGAGTTGTAGGTTGGATGAGGAATATACAGGTACTACTAGAGTTGTAGGTTGGATGAGGAATACTATACAGGACTACTAGAGTTGTAGGTTGGATGAGGAATACTATACAGGTAACTACTAGAGTTGTAGGTTGGATGAGGAATACTATACAGGTGACTACTAGAGTTGTAGGTTGGATGAGGAATACTATACAGGTGACTACTAGAGTTGTAGGTTGGATGAGGAATACTATACAGGTAACTACTAGAGTTGTAGGTTGGTTGAGGAATACTATACAGGTGACTACTAGAGTTGTAGGTTGGATGAGGAATACTATACAGGTAACTACTAGGGTTGTAGGTTGGATGAGGAATACTATACAGGTGACTACTAGAGTTGTAGGTTGGATGAGGAATACTATACAGGTAACTACTAGAGTTGTAGGTTGGATGAGGAATACTATACAGGTGAACTACTAGACTACTAGAGTTGTAGGTTGGATGAGGAATACTATACAGGTAACTACTAGAGTTGTAGGTTGGATGAGGAATACTATACAGGTAACTACTAGAGTTGTAGGTTGGATGAGGAATACTATACAGGTAACTACTAGAGTTGTAGGTTGGATGAGGAATACTATACAGGTGACTACTAGTGACTACTAGTTTGTAGGTTGGATGAGGAATACTATACAGGTAACTACTAGAGTTGTAGGTTGGATGAGGAATACTATACAGGTAACTACTAGAGTTGTAGGTTGGATGAGGAATACTATACAGGTGACTACTAGAGTTGTAGGTTGGATGAGGAATACTATACAGGTAACTACTAGAGTTGTAGGTTGGATGAGGAATACTATACAGGTAACTACTAGAGTTGTAGGTTGGATGAGGAATACTATACAGGTGACTACTAGAGTTGTAGGTTGGATGAGGAATACTATACAGGTAACTACTAGAGTTGTAGGTTGGATGAGGAATACTATACAGGTGACTACTAGAGTTGTAGGTTGGATGAGGAATACTATACAGGTAACTACTAGAGTTGTAGGTTGGATGAGGAATACTATACAGGTGACTACTAGAGTTGTAGGTTGGATGAGGAATACTATACAGGTGACTACTAGAGTTGTAGGTTGGATGAGGAATACTATACAGGTAACTACTAGAGTTGTAGGTTGGATGAGGAATACTATACAGGTGACTACTAGAGTTGTAGGTTGGATGAGGAATACTATACAGGTGACTACTAGAGTTGTAGGTTGGATGAGGAATACTATACAGGTAACTACTAGAGTTGTAGGTTGGATGAGGAATACTATACAGTTGTAGGTTGGGTGACTACTAGAGTTGTAGGTTGGATGAGGAATACTATACAGGTAACTACTAGAGTTGTAGGTTGGATGAGGAATACTATACAGGTAACTACTAGAGTTGTAGGTTGGATGAGGAATACTATACAGGTAACTACTAGAGTTGTAGGTTGGATGAGGAATACTATACAGGTAACTACTAGAGTTGTAGGTTGGATGAGGAATACTATACAGGTGACTACTAGAGTTGTAGGTTGGATGAGGAATACTATACAGGTAACTACTAGAGTTGTAGGTTGGATGAGGAATACTATACAGGTAACTACTAGAGTTGTAGGTTGGATGAGGAATACTATACAGGTGACTACTAGAGTTGTAGGTTGGATGAGGAATACTATACAGGTGACTACTAGAGTTGTAGGTTGGATGAGGAATACTATACAGGTAACTACTAGAGTTGTAGGTTGGATGAGGAATACTATACAGGTGACTACTAGAGTTGTAGGTTGGATGAGGAATACTATACAGGTAACTACTAGAGTTGTAGGTTGGATGAGGAATACTATACAGGTAACTACTAGAGTTGTAGGTTGGATGAGGAATACTATACAGGTGACTACTAGAGTTGTAGGTTGGATGAGGAATACTATACAGGTAACTACTAGAGTTGTAGGTTGGATGAGGAATACTATACAGGTGACTACTAGAGTTGCAGGTTGGATGAGAATACTATACAGGTAACTACTAGAGTTGTAGGTTGGATGAGGAATACTATACAGGTACTACTAGAGTTGTAGGTTGGATGAGGAATACTATACAGGTGACTACTAGAGTTGTAGGTTGGATGAGGAATACTATACAGGTGACTACTAGAGTTGTAGGTTGGATGAGGAATACTATACAGGTAACTACTAGAGTTGTAGGTTGGATGAGGAATACTATACAGGTAACTACTAGAGTTGTAGGTTGGATGAGGAATACTATACAGGTAACTACTAGAGTTGTAGGTTGGATGAGGAATACTATACAGGTGACTACTAAAAGTTATAGGTTGGTTGAGGAATACTATACAGGTGACTACTAGAGTTGTAGGTTGGATGAGGAATACTATACAGGTGACTACTAGAGTTGTAGGTTGGATGAGGAATACTATACAGGTAACTACTAGAGTTGTAGGTTGGATGAGGAATACTATACAGGTAACTACTAGAGTTGTAGGTTGGATGAGGAATACTATACAGGTAACTACTAGAGTTGTAGGTTGGATGAGGAATACTATACAGGTAACTACTAGAGTTGTAGGTTGGATGAGGAATACTATACAGGTGACTACTAGAGTTGTAGGTTGGATGAGGAATACTATACAGGTAACTACTAGAGTTGTAGGTTGGATGAGGAATACTATACAGGTAACTACTAGAGTTGTAGGTTGGATGAGGAATACTATACAGGTAACTACTAGAGTTGTAGGTTGGATGAGGAATACTATACAGGTGACTACTAGAGTTGTAGGTTGGATGAGGAATACTATACAGGTAACTACTAGAGTTGTAGGTTGGATGAGGAATACTATACAGGTGACTACTAGAGTTGTAGGTTGGATGAGGAATACTATACAGGTAACTACTAGAGTTGTAGGTTGGATGAGGAATACTATACAGGTGACTACTAGAGTTGTAGGTTGGATGAGGAATACTATACAGGTAACTACTAGAGTTGTAGGTTGGATGAGGAATACTATACAGGTGACTACTAGAGTTGTAGGTTGGATGAGGAATACTATACAGGTAACTACTAGAGTTGTAGGTTGGATGAGGAATACTATACAGGTAACTACTAGAGTTGTAGGTTGGATGAGGAATACTATACAGGTAACTACTAGAGTTGTAGGTTGGATGAGGAATACTATACAGGTATACAGGTAACTACTAGAGTTGTAGGTTGGATGAGGAATACTATACAGGTAACTACTAGAGTTGTAGGTTGGATGAGGAATACTATACAGGTAACTACTAGAGTTGTAGGTTGGATGAGGAATACTATACAGGTAACTACTAGAGTTGTAGGTTGGATGAGGAATACTATACAGGTAACTACTAGAGTTGTAGGTTGGATGAGAATAATACTATACTAGAGTTGTAGGTTGGATGAGGAATACTATACTACTAGAGTTGTAGGTTGGATGAGGAATACTATACAGGTGACTACTAGAGTTGTAGGTTGGATGAGGAATACTATACAGGTGACTACTAGAGTTGTAGGTTGGATGAGGAATACTATACAGGTGACTACTAGAGTTGTAGGTTGGATGAGGAATACTATACAGGTAACTACTAGAGTTGTAGGTTGGATGAGGAATACTATACTACTAGAGTTGTAGGTTGGATGAGGAATACTATACAGGTAACTACTAGAGTTGTAGGTTGGATGAGGAATACTATACAGGAATACTATACAGGTAACTACTAGAGTTGTAGGTTGGATGAGGAATACTATACAGGTGACTACTAGAGTTGTAGGTTGGATGAGGAATACTAGGTGACTACTAGAGTTGTAGGTTTGGATGGAGGAATACTATACAGGTGACTACTAGAGTTGTAGGTTGGATGAGGAATACTATACAGGTAACTACTAGAGTTGTAGGTTGGATGAGGAATACTATACTAGAGTTGTAGGTTGGATGAGGAATACTATACAGGTACTACTAGAGTTGTAGGTTGGATGAGGAATACTATACAGGTAACTACTAGAGTTGTAGGTTGGATGAGGAATACTATACAGGTGACTACTAGGTTGAGGTTGTAGGTTGGATGAGGAATACTATACAGGTAACTACTAGAGTTGTAGGTTGGATGAGGAATACTATACAGGTGACTACTAGAGTTGTAGGTTGGATGAGGAATACTATACAGGTAACTACTAGTTGTAGGTTGGATGAGGAATACTATGTAACTACTAGAGTTGTAGGTTGGATGAGGAATACTATACAGGTGACTACTAGAGTTGTAGGTTGGATGAGGAATACTATACAGGTAACTACTAGAGTTGTAGGTTGGATGAGGAATACTATACAGGTGACTACTAGAGTTGTAGGTTGGATGAGGAATACTATACAGGTGACTACTAGAGTTGTAGGTTGGATGAGGAATACTATACAGGTGACTACTAGAGTTGTAGGTTGGATGAGGAATACTATACAGGTAACTACTAGAGTTGTAGGTTGGATGAGGAATACTATACAGGTGACTACTAGAGTTGTAGGTTGGATGAGGAATACTATACAGGTAACTACTAGAGTTGTAGGTTGGATGAGGAATACTATACAGGTAACTACTAGAGTTGTAGGTTGGATGAGGAATACTATACAGGTAACTACTAGAGTTGTAGGTTGGATGAGGAATACTATACAGGTAACTACTACTAGAGTTGTAGGTTGGATGAGGAATACTATACAGGTAACTACTAGAGTTGTAGGTTGGATGAGGAATACTATACAGGTGACTACTAGAGTTGTAGGTTGGATGAGGAATACTATACAGGTATACTACTAGAGTTGTAGGTTGGATGAGGAATACTATACAGGTAACTACTAGAGTTGTAGGTTGGATGAGGAATACTATACAGGTACTACTACTAGAGTTGTAGGTTGGATGAGGAATACTATACAGGTACTACTACTGGATGAGGTTGTAGGTTGGATGAGGAATACTATACAGGTGACTACTAGAGTTGTAGGTTGGATGAGGGAATACTATACAGGTAACTACTACTAGTTGTAGGTTGGATGAGGAATACTATACAGGTAACTACTAGAGTTGTAGGTTGGATGAGGAATACTATACAGGTAACTACTAGAGTTGTAGGTTGGATGAGGAATACTATACAGGTGACTACTAGAGTTGTAGGTTGGATGAGGAATACTATACAGGTAACTACTAGAGTTGTAGGTTGGAGGAATACTATACAGGTAACTACTAGAGTTGTAGGTTGGATGAGGAATACTATACAGGTAACTACTAGAGTTGTAGGTTGGATGAGGAATACTATACAGGTGAATACTATACAGGTAACTACTAGAGTTGTAGGTTGGATGAGGAATACTATACAGGTAACTACTAGAGTTGTAGGTTGGATGAGGAATACTATACAGGTGACTACTAGAGTTGTAGGTTGGATGAGGAATACTATACAGGTAACTACTAGAGTTGTAGGTTGGATGAGGAATACTATACAGGTAACTACTAGAGTTGTAGGTTGGATGAGGAATACTATACAGGTAACTACTAGAGTTGTAGGTTGGATGAGGAATACTATACAGGTAACTACTAGAGTTGTAGGTTGGATGAGGGAATACTATACAGGGAACTACTAGAGTTGTAGGTTGGATGAGGAATACTATACAGGTAACTACTAGAGTTGTAGGTTGGATGAGGAATACTATACAGGTAACTACTAGAGTTGTAGGTTGGATGAGGAATACTATACAGGTAACTACTAGAGTTGTAGGTTGGATGAGGAATACTATACAGGTAACTACTAGAGTTGTAGGTTGGATGAGGAATACTATACAGGTAACTACTAGAGTTGTAGGTTGGATGAGGAATACTATACAGGTGAGGAAACTACTAGAGTTGTAGGTTGGATGAGGAATACTATACAGGTGACTACTAGAGTTGTAGGTTGGATGAGGAATACTATACAGGTAACTACTAGAGTTGTAGGTTGGATGAGGAATACTATACAGGTGACTACTAGAGTTGTAGGTTGGATGAGGAATACTATACAGGTAACTACTAGAGTTGTAGGTTGGATGAGGAATACTATACAGGTGACTACTAGAGTTGTAGGTTGGATGAGGAATACTATACAGGTAACTACTAGAGTTGTAGGTTGGATGAGGAATACTATACAGGTAACTACTAGAAGTTGTAGGTTGGTTGAGGAATACTATACAGCTGACTACTAGAAGTTATAGGTTGGATGAGGAATACTATACAGGTAACTACTAGAGTTGTAGGTTGGATGAGGAATACTATACAGGTACTACTACTAGAGTTGTAGGTTGGATGAGGAATACTATACAGGTAACTACTAGAGTTGTAGGTTGGATGAGGAATACTATACAGGTGACTACTAGAGTTGTAGGTTGGATGAGGAATACTATACAGGTAACTACTAGAGTTGTAGGTTGGATGAGGAATACTATACAGGTGACTACTAGAGTTGTAGGTTGGATGAGGAATACTATACAGGTGACTACTAGAGTTGTAGGTTGGATGAGGAATACTATACAGGTAACTACTAGAGTTGTAGGTTGGATGAGGAATACTATACAGGTAACTACTAGAGTTGTAGGTTGGATGAGGAATACTATACAGGTGACTACTAGAGTTGTAGGTTGGATGAGGAATACTATACAGGTAACTACTAGAGTTGTAGGTTGGATGAGGAATACTATACAGGTGACTACTAGAGTTGTAGGTTGGATGAGGAATACTATACAGGTGACTACTAGAGTTGCAGGTTGGATGAGGGGAATACTATACAGGATGAGGTACAGGTAACTACTTGTAGGTTGGATGAGGGAATACTATACAGGTGACTACTAGAGTTGTAGGTTGGATGAGGAATACTATACAGGTAACTACTAGAGTTGTAGGTTGGATGAGGAATACTATACAGGTGACTACTAGAGTTGTAGGTTGGATGAGGAATACTATACAGGTAACTACTAGAGTTGTAGGTTGGATGAGGAATACTATACAGGTGACTACTAGAGTTGTA